>NC_089582.1:35972295-36191394 GCF_019320115.1 Miscanthus floridulus
TACAACATCAGAGTGCACAAGTAAATAAATTACAGTTATCAACAAACAAACTATGTTATTCTATCGTGGAAGCAAAGCTTGGTGAATCTCCCATCTAGAGACATCCTTAAGTGTAGAATGAAACCAACTACCAATCTCAACACCATGGCAAGTCAAGAAATCTGCACACCGCTAGATGTGTGCAGGCCATGGTCAGCACCGATGACCTTTAGTGGAAAATATAAAATAAAGGGATCTAGCGATCCTAATAGTTTGGTTGTGGTTTGCATCCTTAGCGCATGCAGAGTAGCAACAAGTATAATAATATAAGTATCTCAACCCAGCCATCCATCCATCCCACCCCATATCCAACATAGTCACACCACACTCTGACATCTCACCACCACACTCTCTAGGCGACAAGGACAACTCCCTCTTGTATTTGCCTCATCGGCCATAGGCCGGATCCTTATCCAACCTAGGGGGAGAAAAGAAAGGAATCCTCTCTCTAGTCAAGTGAAGCAGTAACATAGGAAAGGTCCATAGAAGAAAATACGACATATGTATCGATCGATCAACCAAAACTCTACAGAGGTTTACACTATTCACAAGATCACCATCATCGGTGCTGTACATCGCCAAGGCTGATTTTGAGCTGCCTCCCAGCTAGTATGATGCCACCCTACCACTCAGCCCTGGGGCACCCTGAAGTCCACCAGCACACTGAGACTATGAGACGTAGTACCAGGCCCCCAGAGGTTACTACGCTGTCTTAGGAGGGTGTGAGCCGCTAGCCTGTACCTCCCTACACTATCCTCTATCAACCTAGTAGTACTGGCACCGCCCTAACAGGTCGGTCATCCGTCTCCCCCCCATTGAGGAGCGAGTGGGGTGTAAGGGTTACTATCAACTGGTTCCTAAGACATACCAGTCCTTAGGGGGACCAGACAAGACATCTTCTCATTGGGGATAACCAACGCCCCATGCCTCGATGGCACCTCCTTCTTGGGGGCTCACCCCTGCAAGGCACCCTAGGATCTACTCTCTCACATGTACCCATCATAGGTACCTCTCATAGAGGATGCCCAGGTCACACCCTCCCGACAAGACTCGTCCAAAGACTCATCATAAATCCTATCTGGTTGACTCGACCCTCACCACTCACCCAAGACACACGCCAGAATCTCTCATCCATGGTATAACCATAGTAGTGGCACCAAGTGCCTAATCCACACACATCACATATCAATGATTATATGTAAGTATGATGAAATAAATGCAAGCAAGCAGATAGGCATATATAATAGTGCGAGCGCGGAGCTAGGTAATCAGGGTGAAGTGGTTTCAATCAAGGCAAACAAGGCTTAGGCAATAGCATGCATCACAAATACTAGCAAATGAATAAATATAAAGCGCTAGAAATTCTACTTGCAATGTCTAATAGGATTCTCTAAGATAGGGTGGTGCCATGACACCTGCAATGTCGAGGTAGTAGGGGTACAAGTCTCCATCAATCGGTGTAGTTGATCGGTAAGGGTCTCCACCACTAGGTTCAGCTCTGCTCAGTGGGTCCTCCTCCAGAGCTAATGCACATCCAACTAATACCGCTATAAGCTATGGCGAACAGAAAGAACCAAAAGAATGAAGAAGAGCCAGATACACTCATACATGGCTGTGAACCTATGGCTTGATCTAAGCTATGGTATCTTTTAGGGATTTAGTGGAAGGCTAGGGAACATGGTAGGCACAAGGTGGCTTTAGGTCTAGGTTAGGTGCCATGGTGAGACTAGGTTCGGCATGGTCACATGGTTGACTGGCCCCTTATGTTGGCATCAGGTTCTCAAGGCTATAGGGGTTGGACTACCGAAGTTACATCCAGCTAGGATTGGGTAAAAGCGATGTTGTCCAGCAGAGGTCTGTCTAAACCAAGTTTTGGGATTAGGTCGGTCTTGGCATTACCATTCTCTAAGTTGGGGTAGGCCGCACGGGCTGTAGGTCAGAACTCCACTCGGTCATGCTGTGGTCGAGTCATGGTGGTGCTCGTGTAGGTTGGTGGCAAGGTGACATGTGCTCGATTGCTAGGACAGCTAGGTTAGCCAAGATCATACATGAGTACTCGGGTGTCGCTTGGCACAGGTCATAGGGCATGGTTTTAGTCGAGCAAACTCACCTAGTTGACGTGGTTAGGCGGGCACCTAGCTGGCTTGGCTCATAGGTCTATGATGGTAGGCAGAGGATTATCATATCGCGGACTCATGACTCGATCCATGGTGGTCCGAACGTGTGTGGGTACTAGCACGTGTGTTGTTTAGCATGTTGGGTGCATTAAGCGGGGAGCGAGAAGGAAGTTTCTAACCTCGGGCATTCGACGAAGAGCCAAAAGGTCTTGCCGATGGCGGGTTCGTGTAGCGGGACTTGGTGGTTTCCTAGCAATGTTCCTATAGCGTCTAGGAGCTCATCATGCTCCATAATGGTGGGCTAAAAGTGATGGCTTCGAGTAAGGGTGGCAGCACGGTCTTGTTGGCTCAAGTCCGCTATGCAAGTGCGCATTGTGGCATCCGTGAGTTCATCAAATGTGTACTCGAGTGGTCGAGGTCCAATGATCAAGCACCCGAAGGGCTTCTAATGCTGGCCATGGGATCTTGACATGGGGGCAGCGTGGCACGGTGGTCATGTGTAGCATGTAGCTCAACGAGTGGTGGTTGTGCATCTATAGACTCACCGCACTCCATGGAGGCAGTGACAGACGGGGCAAGGGTGGCAACTTAGGGCTCGGCATGGCCGTGCTCGATGATAGAGATCACAGTGGCATGACATCATGCGCACGTAGGGCCATGAGGTGCTCTATGGTTGCATGGGATGTGCAAGGTGGTTCCTAATGGGTGTGAATTGAGTGACGCTAGTGACCATAAGGCACAGCGAAGACCGCTCAATTGCAAGTGCCGTGATGGGGGTTTCGACAGGGAGGCGAAGGGTTCTGGGTCAAAGCCCGTGCGGTCCCAAGAATGGCATGCACAACATGGGATCCAACTTTCGGTTGGCTAGTGTGATGGTGCGCAAGCAGAGGCCGACCACGGTGTGTGCGGTGGCATCAGGTCTTGTGTTCAGCGATGGGACTTGCCATGGAGGCGGCAAGTTGAGTCGGTGGGCTGGTGCAGCACTATGGTGCTTGGCCAGAGAACATCCACATGAAGGCAACAACTATGGCGGTGTGTGCCTATAGTGCAACGTGGGTCTAAGGGGGTTCTCGGTGGGCGGTGTTGGCAACCAAGGCTTGATAGAGCTCCAACGGCCACAAAGGTCACGGTGGAGATCCGGCAGCATCACGGTTTCATTTACCAAACTGCTTGGGCTAGCTTTCAGGGTTAAGTGTTCGTGTTGGTGGACACGCTGGGTCACGGCTATTCTCCTCAGCTCATTCCCGCCTTGCGGGGTGGCTGGCATACATAGCAATGATGTTAGCATAGCGGTGTCATGGGAAGGACAGGGCTCACAAGGTAGGTCTTTAGCAGGGGTTAAGGCTTGATGAAGCAGGAACATCAACTCATCATGGCAGCACTATTGCCATGGTGTTCACACACGATGGCGGGTGTTCCCAGGCCAGTGCGGCTTGGCATGGCTGTGTTTGTGTTCATGGGATCATGGTGAGGGGCTTGCTAGTGTGTGGGCTAGAGCTAGTGTCTGCACATGTTTGAGCAAACCAAGGCCAAGACTTGGCCCTAGGGTGCGCAAGCAGCCGGAGCGTGACCATGGTTGTATGAGGCACGGCTCTAGACCAAGCCTTTCGGCATCGTGCATGTGCTCATAGCATGGGGAGGTAGCATGACTATTAGTTTGGTTGTGCAGCATTGCGGTGCTCTAGCCAGTGAGTGCTTGAGTGTGGTGCTGTCTGTGTGGCGGCCGGTTTGCCCCATGTGCCAGCCATAGAAAACGAGGTCCTTTGATCTTGTGCGTGCGAGCTCCGGTACACAGCGAAGTGGATGTCGCCCTTGTGTGCGTGGGGTGCTCGTGGCATACATGAGGCATGGCAAGAGCTATGCCTTTGGTTAATGGCTGCTCACGGAGGAAGCAAGGCCAACTCAATGGTGGGGGTAGGCAGTTGTGCACCAGACAGTGGCATAGGCTCGTCGGGGCTTAACAATGGGCTTTGTGCTATGGAGACTGCATGGTGCAAGGGACAAGGTGAGGCTATGATGAGTGACTATTGAGCAGGCACATGGATCGGCTCAACTATGTTGGTGTCTTGCACTTGGCAGCGCGGTTTGTCCTGGTGGCAACAAGTTAGGTTGGCAAGGCCATGTAGGATCACAATGCTCTAGCTTGGTGAATGTTCGTGTGCAGGCAGTGCCCATGATGGCATGTGCCTGTAATACAAGGGCACAGCTCAAAGATTGACACCTATAGGTTAGACCGATAGTGAGGCAAAAGGGTTGGCTTGGACAAGATCCAGAGGTCGTGTAGCTACGAGGACATAGTAAGCAACAAAGGCAACGCCTTGGGCCTAGGGTATTGGTCTCGTCGTAGGGTTCAACTGGGCTCAGAAGGTGAGAGTCCATCCAACTCGCAGTGCCTAGCCACTGCTAGTTCGTGATGTGTGAGGTTCGGGCTTAAACCAGAGGTGGTGGAGAAGGCCACATAGTGCCTACGGAGTGATCGACAAAATGTCGAGATATTCGTGTGTCACAAGGTGGCACCTTCAGTGTGTGATAGTGGCAAGCTAGGGTCTAGTCAGGATGTGCATGTCCATGATGGTGCATGTGGCATGTGTGCAAGGTCCAAGCGGAGCTAAGACACACCCTTATGCCTCCCAAGTGGGAAGGCAAGGGTCAGCTTATCATTGATTAAACAGGAGAAGTCCAGGTGTCGAGGGCAGCATCCAAGAGTTTGGTCATGGCCATGGCTAGGTCATGGCGACCTCGGTGCACTAGTATAAGTGGTGGTCACGATAATGCAGGGCTAGGCCTCACACAAGCGATGGTTGGTTGATGATGGTGCCACGTGGTTGTGTAGCGATGATCATGCCAAAGTGCTTGATCGTGCGGTGAGAACAGCTCATGCTCGTGTCATTCGAGGCGTGAGTGCCACGGAAGGACACGGTGAGTGCGTGTGTATGTGCGACATGTCTATGAGCGCTAGTATCACACGGTCGATGCGGTCCCTACAAAAAATCATGGCGCGAAGGCTGGACACATGGAGGGGTCATTAGCCTTGGGTCGGCAGTAGGTAGGTAGGGGTTGAGGCGGAGGTTTCATCAGCATGTGCTAGGTAGCAGGGGTGGAAAGGTCTAGCTTTTGGTTCCTCACCGGTTGGCTTGCAGATGGTAGGTCGCTTGATGCGGGTTAGGCTCAGTGCCGGCAACACAGCTACATTGTCATAGTCGCTCGGTGTTGTTCGGTTTAGGGCTTGCCATAGGTGAAGCAGGGGTTGGTCATAGTGAGGACAAAGGCGTGCTTGCGGTTCATTCACCAGCTTTGGTTCTCGGCCAAGGCGATGCCGGTGTCATGGTCATGGTCATAGATCGAACTCGCATCATAGGCAAAAGGGGTTAGGAAAGGCAACCGGCACCCAAAGATGGAAGCTTGGCTAGGAAAGAGGCTTAATCACGTTGCAAGGAGGTCCGAGGAAGGCCAAGGCTCATCGGAGGTGGTCATGGCCTGCTGTGGCTTGCTTGGGCTTGCAACAGCCATCCCTGGCTAGATCTGGCTGGCTGTGGCTAGCCAGCAGCTAGCCAGGGGTAGCTGTAGCTAGCCAGAGCTTGTCTAGGCCAGCAGTAGCCTGTGCTAGCCAATCATGGCCTATTGAGATGGGGCTAGGCACGTCCTAGCACGAGAAGAAGTCAGGCAGAAGCAGTGCACGAGCTTGGGTGCTTCGAATAGCAGTGGGTCGATGTCAATGGGTCCCTCGCAGATGCTCATTGGGGCTACTACACATGCAGGTCAGAGGGGAGCAGGTCCTGGCCATGGCGGTGTAGAGGCCAGGGTGGATTCGATCGGTGGGGTGGCAACCATGGCCAGTCCATGGCTGTCTAGGCACAGCGGCGCTGGCATCTGTGAGGCAAGGGCATGTCGGGTCAGCCAGCGGAGACACCGAACGACCAAGGTCGGTGAAGCGGTCGCGGGTGGTGTCAAGGTCGTCCAGGTGGTGGTGCACTATAGGATGACGAGGTTGAAGATAGCGCGATCATCGTGGTTGTTGTGGCTTCGACTGGTGGAGGTTAGGGCCGCGGGCTCAATGGCCGGCTGCAGCCTCCCCTGTCACGTCTATGAGGGCAAGGCGTGCATCCATGGCTGGCTGTGGCCTAGCCCGGTGGGGTCAGCGAGTAGATGGCTGAGCACTGCTGCTGCTCATGGAGTCAAATGGAGGGCATCGACGACAATAGGTCAAGGCTGCTTCGTGAGGCCGTGGATGGCTGTGGCCTGCCAAGGGTTGTAGCATGATGCGGCAGGGCCACGCTACACCTCACAGGGGGTAGCTGGGCTTTAGCTTCATGAAAGGGAGGAAGGGAATAGGTGGAAGGTGAAGGCGGCAGCGACCAGGAGGATGGAAGGGCGACGACGGCTGCTACCATTTTTATGTTAGCTAAATCTACTGTTACCTTGTGTGAACATAGCAAGGGAAAGACGGCGCCGCACTAGTACCCCTGCTGTGATACTGTAGCGCTGCAGGTGCAGGCGCTGCACCACTCACCTACGGCACTATAGGAACAGGTAGTGGCCGACGTAGAGTCAGCCCTATCAGGTTATCTAGTTACTATTATAGCATGTGCGCTGTATTAGGACTACATGGATAGAGTTGTATAAATAGCCCACCATGGCAACTCAGTAAAGAGAGTTCAAATTTACCATCTCACAGACAGGGCTTCTGGTGTCTTGTATTGTGCGTGCTTACTCTGTTCTCCCTTCTTTTAGCTCCAGACATAGTGTGGGTATGCACAACAGTCCTGTTCGTGGTCGGCACGGCTAGTGGGTGCTCGGCAACACTAGCAGGTGCTCGGCAAGACCGGCGGAGTGGTTCACTCGCCTGAGCCGGTGATCCAAGTGGGCCAACAAGTGGTATCAGAGCCATACAAGCGCCGTCGCCAATCTAACCGATGGTGATGACAGGCGGTTCTGAGTTGAGCGACAGCAGTGGCACTGCTATGGCTGCCCAGCCACGAGAGGAGGTGGTTGTTCACACAGTGCGGGAGGTCAGCGGGACTAGTTGGCTGACGCTGACTCGCACCAACTATGGAGAGTGGTCGGTGACCATGAAGCTCAGAGCCCGACGGCTCTGGAATGCTATTGACAAGGGCACCGATAATGAGGAGGATGACATGTCAGCACTAGAGTCTATCCTTGCTACTGTACCGGCGGAGTATAGGGAGTCGCTGGGGATGAAGAGCTCGGCTAAGGAGGCTTGGGAGGCTATTGTGGCGATGCGCGTCGGTTCTGACCGTGCAAAGAAGGCGATGGCCCAGCTTTTGAAGCAGGAGTATGCCCTCCTCAAGTTTAGGGATGGTGAAATGGTGGAGGACTTCTCCCTCCACCTGCAGACGCTCATCAACAAGTTGAAGAGCCACGGCATCACCATCGATGAAGAGGAGGTGGTCTCCAAGTACCTCCACTCTGTTCCGACAAAGTACATCTAGATCGCTCTCTCTATAGAGACGATGCTGGACTTGTCCACCCTCACGATTAAGGATGTGATAGGGCATCTGTGGGCAGTGGATGAGCGCCTGGAGTAGGCGACAGCAACGAAGGACAGTGGGAAACTCCTGCTGATAGAAGAGGAGTGGGCTGCTCGGTGGAACTCTAGGAAGGCAGCCTCCTCCAGTCGCGGTGGCAAGGGCAAGCACCGCGACAGGGATTCTTCGGAGAAGAAGCAAGTTGACCCCAACGCCTGTCGGTGTTGCGGGAAGATGGGCCACTGGGCACGAGAGTGCCCAAATCGCAAGAAGGAGAAAAAGGCTCAGGCTCACCTAGCGAAAGTCGATGATGAGGAGAGGGAAGAGGCGACGACAGTGGAAGGACCTAGGAAGGCCCTGAAGACCATCAACCTCGACAAACCACGCGCCCAAGTTCATCTCGGGCATGTGGGCGCCGACCAGGAGCAGCGGTGGTATCTAGACTCTGGTGCCAGCAACCACATGACGGGCTCTAAGGAATCCTTCTCTGAGCTCGACGGCGATGTTACCGGTTCGGTGAAGTTTGGTGACGGCTCAAGGGTGGCTATCCAAGGGCATGGCACCATCATCTTCAGATGCCAGAACGGGGAGCACCGCATGCTAACGGATGTATACTACATCCTGCAGCTGCGTTCAAGCATCATCAGCATTGGTCAGCTGAATGAGCGCGGTAGCGAAGTTCTGATCAAGGACGGCGTTCTGAGGATCAGAGACCGAGAGCAGTGACTTCTTGCCAAGGTGAAGAGGTCCCTGAACTGGTTGTACCTGCTCGACCTAAAGGTAGAGCAGCCGGTGTGCCTAGCGGCAAGGCACTCCGAGGAACCGTGGATGTGGCATGCCCGGTTCGGACATCTCAACTTTGACGCGCTTGGTCGGCTGGGGTAGATGGTCCGAGGGATACCCCACATCAAGCACGGAGGCAAGCTGTGTGATAGCTGCCTGGCCGGGAAGCAGAGGAGGCTACCTTTCCCAAAGGCGGCCAAGTATCGCGCGAAGGAAGCTCTCGAGCTCATTCACGGTGACCTCAGCGGGCTGATCATGCCTGCTACATGCGGTGGTCAGCGGTACTTCCTCTTACTCGTGGACGATTGTAGTCTGCAACAACCCAGAAATTTCCAGAAAACAAAAAAAAATCACAACTACAAATTTTTTTCTAAAAATAGCCAATGGTTGGTGAATGACTTGTACGAAGACTACCCTAGTTGCATAAGTAGTACCTATTGTAGATGTTTATATCCTTGTATTTAATTAAATTTGCATGAGTTGCTTCTTATGTTCTTTTGTATTGATTAATAAAAGCAACAACATTTATTTAAATATTTAAATAAATGTGTGTGTTGTTGCCAACCCTTGGTTGAACCCCAAATGACCTTTAGTGGACCCCACTAGGGCATACATGTGTAGGCAACACACGTGTATGCATGTAGGAACTATGGAGTAGCTAGAAAAATGAAGACATAACATAGAAGAGCTAATTCAATTAAGCTAAAATGGAGAAACCCCATTTGGCCCAAGAGCTCAAGCCAGCCTGGCTCCACAGCCCGCGAATGGACTCCAGCCCAGTAGGCCGCGCACTGGCACTCGTAGGCCAACCCAACCCTCCCAACCAGCCTAGCCTTTTAGCTACCCCACTCCCACCGTGACTGGCCACGGATTCGGCACGGCCCAACAACACCGAGACAGCCCAGCTGGGAGCCCGCTCTTCGTTCGTGTTATACAGGAGCCGCTCTTCCTTTTTCTCGGTCACCGCCAGCTGGGACCCCATTGTCATCGTCCTCCTCGCGCCTTCACCCCCTTTTCGCGCCTGAGTCAGGACAGAGGAGGGGGAATCTCCATCGTCAGCCATTCTCTTCACGTCGGTTGACAACGAACGCATGGATGCGACGCCACATCGCCTATCCACACTGCTACCATCCCCAGCTGGAGCCATCCGCGCCATGATGCCATCGCTATGGCCCGCGCCCTAGCAACCGCCCCTGGCACCCTCGTATGAAGCCTGAGCAGGTTGTTGCACCAAAACGGAGGCACCAAGGCAACCCGCGACCGCGCCATGACCTTAACCCTAGCCTAAGCGCACCGATCACCTCCACATGTCCCTAAGCCCCCTTCCCGCCGTTCACCTCGCCATGATCACCACCTCCCTATAAGAAGGCACCACCAAGGTGCCCTAGCCGTTTCCCATCACCTTGCCACCGCCCTGGTGGCCACCACTTCCCGTCATGACCAAGAGAAGGAGGGGAAGGAGGGAGAAGGGGGGTAGAGAAGAGAGGGTTCTACCGGAGCCACCGAAGAGGAGCCACTAGAACGGATGGCGACGACCCGATCAGCTATAGCAGAGTAGCTTCTCGGCCTAGCACGGCCTCGCCCCAACACTGCCTTGACTCGCCCTGCATCGATATCCTTTCGCCATCGCCACCTACGGTGAGCCCCAGCACCCTCTCGGCTCTCTACCATAGTGTTCGCAGGCATCACTTCACCGTCTCTGTACCAGGAATGAGCAAGAGAAGGCCCTGACCCCTGTACCCTGCCTACACACACACCCGCACACCTGCCGCCCCAACCATGGACTGCACTGCGCACCGAGGGCCTAGGAACACTGGAGGGGCGATGCGTTGCGGAGCATGCCCACCATGGCTAGAGCTCACCATGGCGAGGTTCTATTCTTGCCGCGTCAGGCCGGTAGAAGTGAGGGAACGAGGGCTATCTGTTTCACCTTGGCAAGGGATGCGCCGCGCATAACAAGATGGAGGAAGAGAGCCATGTGAGGGAGCTGCTCGCGTTTACCTTGTCGGTGGAGCTGCGCTCCAGGGCGCCATCATGCCGAGAGTGTTCCCAATCACACTGGCCACCTCACTGGACAAGGGCGGGCCGAGAAGTCTTCGGTTGAGCCTAAAAACACTACCGAGGAGCTATCATGGCTAGAGAATGGCCACTCGCCGCCGGCAGGCATGCCACCGTGTGGGGAAGCAAGGGGAGGGGCCGCAACAGTAGTTCGGTGCACCATGTACACCATGAACCAAGAGGAAGAAAGAGAAGGTGAACGCGGTTCACCGTAGATCCCACGTGCACCCGTGAACCGCTCGGTCTTGCCCACCGTGAGCCACGCCTACAAAGACTGGAGCCCTTTTCGAATCCACAGCGCAATGTGGCATCATGAGGAGATGCCACGTGTCCGGGCCGGCCTGGCCCAGACTGGCCCAATCCGACCCGTATCCAGCCCTAGCCCGGCCCGCCAGAGTCTAGTCTCGGCCCGATCAAAGTTGTCCATTGACCGTTGACCAGTCAAAGGACCCACCTATCAGTGACTCACTCCGTCCCAGCCAATCGGGTGCTGCCACGTGTCACTGCCTGGAATTTCCAATTCTTTTTCTTTTTCAAAAATTCATTTAATCTTTGAAAATTCATAACTAATTCATTTTAACTCAAAAAAATACCAAACCAGTGTTCATTTTTTTCTAAAAATGAGCTCTATGTCATAGGTTTGTGTTCGAGTGCCTTTGGATCTTTTGAATTTCTATTGCTCCTTTGTGCACCTTTATAGGAGTCGCTCACGCGACCGTATGTTACATTTAACAGAGCCGGAGGACCTGCCGACTAAGGAGTACGACCCCGACAACAGCGAGGACTTGGGAGACGACCTGCCAGGTGCCACGCCCCACCCAATCTCGTAGATCCTATTATGCATGCTATAACTAGAATTGCTAGCGCTTTTATCTTTTATGCAATAATATGATGTTAGGTTGCATGGTAGTTTTACTTGAGCCTTATACCTTGTTGCAACCTTACACCTGCACACCCGCTGATAGGCTAGATGCAAGCTTGTTACATACTTACTGCTTTACTCTTACTCGCATTATATCTATGATGTGATGCTGGTGAGGGAGATACGTATGTGCGTAAGGCACGAGGTGCCGTAAAAATTGGTAAAACTAGATAATGAACATGGGGAGATCTTGGCATGTGTTTTGGGTGTGTGGTGAGGGTTGAGTCGATCGAACAGGATCTTACGACGAGTCTTTGGGCAAGTCTTGCTGAAGGGGTGCGACCTGGGCATCCCTTGCGAGAGTTACCTGTGGCGGGTATATGTGGGAGGGTGGACCACGGTGTTGGTTATCCCTGGTGAGCTGCTGTCGTGGCACGGGGCGGGGGGGGGGGGGGGGGGTTGGTGATCCCCTTTTGAGAAGATATCATGTCTGGCCCCCCTAAGGACTGGTATGTCTTGAGAACCGGAACCATGGGACCGTCGTGCACACCACTCGCTCCCGACGGGCGGGGGACAATTACCCGACTGACTAGGGCGGTACCACCACTACTAGGTTGGAAGGTGATAGTGTAGGGAGGTACGGGCATGGGGACTCACACCCTCCTAAGACAGCGTAATGACCTTGGGGGCCCGGTACTACGTCTCACAGTCTCAGCATTTCAGTGGACTTCGGAGTGGCCTAGGGCTGAGTGGTAGGGTGGTACTGTACCGGTTGGGAGGCAGTCAGAATTAGCCTAGACAAGCCGGATCATCGAGGATGGTGATCTTGTGGATTACCAGGTGTACACGCTCTGCAGAGTGAATCGATCTATACGTATAGCCGCGTCTGCGGATATGGACATTCCCGTGACCTACGCTTTACTTGATTAGAGAGAGGAGTCCTTCTCTACCTTTCCCCCGGGTTTCGTGTTGGATTTCGGCATTGGCCATTGAGGCGAGATCTGAGCAGGAGTCGATCTCGTCGCCTAGAGAGAGAGTGAGATGAGATGAGATGTGTGTGATGGGTGGGGAGAACGTCTGAATAAGATGGGTTAAAAAAAACCTGATGAACATATTATTATTAAAATATTAACAACTTGCATAGGAAACCCACAGCCTAAATAGGTCTCTTTCTTCTTTCCCCAATGCATTCCACTCTCCACAAAGCAATGCAAGTATAGGGTGGGCGATGCGTGGCTAGTACCAAGTGTACTGATAGATTTTTGGCAGGTTCTGAGCCCGAGTACGACTACGAGGGCGATGACTGGGAGGACTAGAGGGTCTGTTCTGCGCTCGAGCTGGTTCTAGGAGATCGTTTTCCACTGCTATCCACATCAGATGCTGTTCAGGATGCTAAGTGTGAGTGTGTTCCGCCCTGCGTGGCGAAGAGAATAATCTATGTAAAACTCTTTATTGTACTCTCGATAATCGTGTATGACTTGGTGTATCACTGAGATTTGGGTAAATTGATGGATTGTTTCGTCATTTTACACTTCGTTTCTGTGGATTTCCCTTTGTGGAAATCAAGGACGTTTTAGTTGGTATTAGAGCCATGCTTTGACCCTAGGACAAACCCGTAGGTTTGGACAATAGGATTATGAAAGATCTTAACACTTTCGGTTATATTACCGACCGTGCTGCATTTTCGTGCATGGCTTACCTCAATTTCACACTCTCTTACCTAAATTTCGTTCTACCTTACCCATCACATCGCTCCGTTCCACCCTGATTCACCCTGTATCACTCAGGATTCACCAAGTAGCACCCTGATTTACCTTGTTTCGCCTTGTCTTACCAAGTTTCACTCTGTATTACTCAAGATACTTCATAAATAACAAGTACTGACTCCGTCTTACGGTTAAAATTGTAGATGGCTCCTGTTGTCGAGCTCCCTATGGACGGACTGGCCTACCGTGGGTTCACCATGATCCTGTATGACATACTAGACTCGCTAGGTGTCCCCACAGAGAAGATCGAGTACGTGTGTCGGGGTGAGCCTAGACCTGACGGGTTTAAGGGCCACATCGTGGTCCACCTCAAGGTCCTCGCCAGCGAGTTCGTACCCGTGCTACGTGCCTTTGAGACACTAGAGGTGGAGGACTCCATCGCTTCATGCGTGCAGTCCGTCTCACGCACTGCTCTTCGTAGTGTGATGCGTGACGCACACGACTACCTCAAGATGGGACCGTATCGCCTGCTACCTGCCACTCTGGACCTCAACAGGTTCTCAGAGCTGTAGATCACTGCTGCAGACCGTGCTATGCATGACGAGGTTGACCCCTGCCTGAGAGCCTCCATGTAGTACATCATCGCCCAGGATCGCTACATCATGGATGTGGAGATGCAAAACCGCCGCTACCGAGACCTCCTGTTCCATTGCGACAAGGAGTTCCTCAAGGTGGAGCGCAAGGAGGAGAAGATGGTCGGCAAGCTCGAGGAGGAGCACATGGGCTATGATAGAATGAAGACCTTCAACGAGACCCGTGAGAAGTCACTTCGGGAGGAGATCGCCAACCTCAAGGACAAAGTTGGGGAGGCTGAGCTTCGCCATGACTATCTTGAGTCCAAGGTGCTTGAGTGCGAGGATCAGATTGAGCGTCAGAGGCTTACCCTGAGGGAGTTCCACGAGAAGGAGAAGCACCGTGGCATCAAGAAGCTTGCCCTGGAGGCCCGTTGCAACACAATGGAGAAGCTGGCTATGGAGGCTGCCGTCACCACCACCTACAACATGCATCACCTGGTTCACTACATCAAGTGCACCATGTACCTTTAGGACAAGGTGAACCGCATCAGCCAGGCTTGGATCGACGCTAATTGCAAGCACGTCTAGGAGATCGGGAAGGTCTAGGACGTCCTCTTACCTAGGATGCGCAAGAAGCCGCGCAGACAGCCCTTCCACGTTGAGGCCACCAAGCTCAACTTCAAGGCTTGCCCGATGCAGGGTTACTCAGAGGTTCTGAGGACAGAGATGCTGGACTATGCTCTCACCTACGTCGTGAGGATCCACCGCTCTGACGACGAGCTCCGTGCCATGGAGGGCACTCCCGAGGCTTCCACTTCTGGTCCTTCTACACCACCCGTCACTCCCGGACAGGAGTAGTTAATGTAGTAGTAGACATGTTGAGCCCTGTGTGGCCAGAGATATGACGCACCCATGGAGTAAAGTAGGATGTCCCACTTTTGGAGCTGCATGCGAGTAGCACGATTCCTACGAATCTATCAGTGTAGCTACTAGAGATGTTGCTATGTAATAAATTAATGTAATGGATGTTTTGGATCTTATTGCATCTTATGGTTCTTATTTGCATCTTTGTATGAGTGTTGGATAGAAATCTCATTTTAAATTGATAAACCACTTAACAATGCATCTAACAAAAAATGTTAAATAATGACCTAACCCTGCAGAGAGATGTCTTGCCGCCGTTCTGCTCGTCTGAACAACCGCTCGCTTTCCCCCGTGCCCATGGCCCGTGGTCGTTGCCGTGGCCGTGGAGGATGCAGGGGAGCTCCCTTCGGTGCCAGGGAGGAGCCTGCACCAGAGGAGCCCGCACTGGGGGCGGGTGCCACCCAGCAGCTTGGAGGAGGAGCACCACCACCGCCGCCACCACCACAGTTGGCAGAGGTGATGGACCGCTAAACCCGCCTCTTGGAGGCACTGGCTCAGGGGATGCTTCACCACCACAGGGGTCCTCCCAATGACTTCCAGCGGAAGTTGGAGGGTTTCCTCAAGCTGAGGCCTCCTATTTCTGACACCGCCGACGAGGACCCCATCGCCGCCGAGGACTGGCTCCGTGAGATGGAGAAGAAGATGTACCTCACCACCTGCACTAACGAGGAGTGCGTGGGGGTCGCCACCCACTAGCTCACTGGCGCTACACACACATGGTGGGACAGCTACTGCGACGCCCACGAGGACCCAGGGAGTATCTCTTGGGAGGAGTTCGCCGAGGCCTTCCGTGAGCACCACGTGCCTGAAGGTGTCATGGATGCCAAGGTGGAGGAGTTTCGCAACATCTCCCAGGGCTCCCAGAAGGTTCAGGAGTACACCACTCGCTTCACCCGCATGATGAGGTATGCTCCAGGTGAGACCGATACCGAGAAGAAGAAGATGTACTGCTTCAAGAAGGGGCTGAACTCTCGTCTCAAGGTGGCCCTCTCGGGTCATGCCTGCCGCACCCTTTGTGAGATGGTCAACAAGGTGCTGGAGATGGAGAGGGATCGTCTGGAGGCAGACATCCTCCATAAGGAGAAGAAGCGCCGGTTCGAGAGTTCCTCTCATGGCATAGCCCCGCAGAGGCCACGTGCTCGCGTGCTTCCTCCGCTCCGCTCACGCTACACTCAGGGGGCTGTGACCGCTCCGAGCCATGGAGGTGGTACCTACACCGCCAACTACCACTGCCCCGCTCAGAGTTGTCCCCACTCATGGAGCTGGCACGTGGAGGACCGCTACACCCACCTCCACAGGTAGCGCGCCCTTCACCTGCTTCGGCTATGGCCAGCCCAGTCACAAGATCGCTGATTGCCCCATCAAGAATGGCACACCGCCTGCTCTGACCTAGGTGAGACAGGCTGCTACACCTGCTGCTCCACGCAAGAATGTTACAGGGGCTGTCTGTAGTCGTCTTAACCACATGACCGTAGAGGATGCGCAGGACGCTCCCGACGTGGTGTATGGTATGTTTTTGGTACAGGGAATTATAGCTTCGGTTTTGTTCGACTCTGGAGCTACTTGTTCATACATTTCCACCAAGTTTGCATGAGAGCATAGCAAACCTGTGACCCCCTGTAAGGAGCCCATTGACACTAGTTCACCTTTAGGTCACATTATATGCACCAAGAGATGTCAGGGAGTGAGTATCACCATTGAGGGCTACCCTTTTCTAGTCGATCTCACCTTACTTCCATCTGAGGGACTAGATGTCATACTGGGAATGGATTGGTTGACACAGCACAAAGGAGTGATATCTTGTTCACCAAGGTACGTAGAGATCACACACCCGAGTGGTCACATAATCTGCTGTAAGCCTAATCAGGGAAAGATAGTCTCTATGTTGTGTGCCTTAGAGGCCAATACAGTCGAGGAGGTAACCGTTGTGAATGAGTACCCTAATGTGTTTCCTAAGGAGTTGCCAGGCATGCCACCTGATTGGGATGTAGAGTTTGTGATTGACCTTCTGCCTGGTACCAAGCCTATTGCTAAAAGACCCTACCGCATGTCAGTCGATGAGCTGGAGGAGCTAAAGAAACAGCTCAAGGAGTTGTCGGACAAGGGGTACATCAGACCCAGTGCTTCACCCTAGGGTTCCCCTTTTTTGTTCATGAAAAAGAAGGATGGATCCATGAGGATGTGCATTGACTATCGGAACTTGAATGTCGTGACAGTCAAGAACAAGTATCCTCTACCCAGGATCGATGACCTCCTAGATCAGCTGAAAGATGCCAAGTACTTTTCCAAGATTGATCTCAGGTCTGGGTATCATCAGATGAAAAATAGACCCAAGGGCATTCCTAAGATAGCTTTCGTCACCAGATACGCAATATGAGTTCACAGTGGTGTCCTTCGGACTCACTAATGCCCCAGCTTATTTCATGAACATGATGAATAAGGTATTCATGGATGAGCTGGACAAGTTCATGGTGGTGTTCATTGATGACATCCTTATCTATTCCTCCACCACCGAAGAGCATGAACAACACTTGAGAGTGGTTTTGGAGAAGTTGAGGCAGAATCAGCTTTATGCCAAGTTTAGCAAGTGTGACTTCTGGCTCGAAAAAGTCGCCTTTCTTGGTCACGTTCTCACTGCTGAGGGAGTCACTGTAGATCCCACAAAGATTGAAGCTGTGAAGGACTGGGAACAACCCCGCAATGTGACCGATATCTATGGTTTTCTTGGATTGGCTGGGTACTATCGAAGGTTCATCGAGAACTTCTCAAAGATAGCCAAGCCCATGACCAACCTATTGAAGAAGACTAATGAGTTTGAATGGACGCCCGAGTGCGAGCATAGCTTCTAGACTCTGAAACAGAAGCTTACCACCACTCCTGTTCTTGCCTTGCCCGATATCCAGAAAGACTTCGTAGTCTATTGTGATGCATCCAGATAGGGACTGGGTTGTGTTTTGATGCAGAGTGGGAGAGTCATTGGCTATGCATCCCGACAGTTGAAGGACCATGAGCAATGCTACCTGACCCATGATCTTGAGCTTGCCGCTGTTGTGCATGCCCTAAAGATCTGGAGGCACTACTTGATCGGAAATAAGTGTGATATCTACACGGATCACAAGAGCCTGAAGAACTTCTTCACACAAGAGGATCTGAATATGAGACATCGCAAATGGCTAGAGCTTATAAAGGATTACGACCTGGAGATTCACTATCATCTGGGAAAAGCTAATGCAGTCACTGATGCCTTGAGCCAAAAGAGCTATTGCCATAATCTGTCCATGGAAGCTGTACCACCCAAGCTGTGTCAAGAAATGGGTGACCTTCGTCTTGAGATTCTACCAAAGGGTATGCTAAACGAGCTTTGAGTGCAATACAACCTCAAGGATCGGATCCGCAATGCTCAACTAGAGTGTCTAGAAATCTGGGAGATCCAAGAACTCATGAAGAGGGGCAAGTACCCCGAGTTCAGGGAAGATGTGTAAGGAGTGTACTGGTACAAGGATAGAATCTGTGTACCATCTGATCCCGCCTTGCGGCAAGAAATTTTGGAAGAGGGTCATGACTCTAAGTATTGTATCCACCCAGGAAGCTCCAAAATGTATGCCGATATGAAGAATCAGTTCTGGTGGAAGAACATGAAGGTAGATATTGCCGGGCATGTCGCGCAATGCGACATTTGCAATAGGGTCAAGGCCGAGAATCAGAGACCGGCCGGGTTGCTTAATCCTTTGAATGTCCCGGTGTGGAAATGGGAGAGCATATCCATGGACTTTATAGTGGGTTTACCTCGTACCCCTAAAGGCCATGACTCGATTTGGGTGATTGTTGACCGACTGACCAAGGTAGCTCACTTCATAGCTGTGAGGAATGACTACAGAGTTGAGAAGTTAGCAGATCTGTACATCGAGCACATTCTCAGACTCCACAGAGCCCCCACTAGCATAGTGTCTAATCATGGCACGCAATACGTGTCCAAGTTCTGGAAGAGTCTCCACAAGGCCATAGGGACTCGACTGTATTACAGCACCGCATACCACCCACGGACAGATGGTCAGACAGAGAGGGTTAATCAGATTTTGGAGGACATGCTCCAAGCTTGTGTCTTGAAGTATGGGTCTGATTGGGAGAAAAGCTTGTCCCACTCAGAGTTCTCGTACAACAATAGCTACCAGGCTAGTCTTAAGATGTCACCGTTTGAGGCATTGTATGGCAGAAAGTGTAGAACCCCTCTGATGTGGTTAGAGGTAGGAGAGAGATCATTCTTTGGCCCCACAAAGATCAAAGATGCCAAAGAAGGAGTCGCCCAAGTGCGAGAGAACCTAAGGATTGCCCAAAGCCGATAGAAGAGCTACGCAGATAACCGACGGAGAGACCTCGAGTTTCAGGTTGGGGACTATGTCTATCTCAAAGTCTCCCCACTCCGAGGCACTGTTAGATTTCATGTGAAAGGGAAGTTGGCCCCCAGGTACATGGGACCTTATAGGATTTGTCAGAGGATCGGCAAGTTGGCATACAAGGTAGAGTTGCCCAAGGAGTTGACAGGAGTACACCTAGTGTTTCACGTGTCCCAGCTACGCAAGTGCTTGCAGTTGCCAGAGCAAGAGGTACACACAGATGCACTAGATATTCAGGACACTCTAGAGTACAAAGAACACCCGATCCGGATACTAGACAGAGCTGAGAAGGAGACTAGAAGCACCGTGATACCCATGTGCAAGGTTCAGTGGAGCAACCACACTAAACGGGAAGCTACATGGGAGAAGGAGTCCGAACTCTGGATGCTTTACCCCTACCTCTTCGAAAGGTATGTCACACCTTAAATCTCGGGACAAGATTTCTATGAGGGGGAAGGACTGTAACAACCCAGAAATTTCCAGAAAACAAAAAAAACACAACTACAATTTTTTTCTAAAAATAGCCAATGGTTGGTGAATGACTTGTACGAAGACTACCCTAGTTGCATAAGTAGTACCTATTGTAGATGTTTATATCCTTGTATTTAATTAAATTTGCATGAGTTGCTTCTTATGTTCTTTTGTATTGATTAATAAAAGCAACAACATTTATTTAAATATTTAAATAAATGTGTGTGTTGTTGCCAACCCTTGGTTGAACCCTAAATGACCTTTAGTGGACCCCACTAGGGCATACATGTGTAGGCAACACACGTGTATGCATGTAGGAACTATGGACTAGCTAGAAAAACGAAGACATAACATAGAAGAGCTAATTCAATTAAGCTAAAATGGAGAAACCCCATTTGGCCCTAGAGCTCAAGTCAGCCTGGCTCCACAGCCCGCAAACGGACTCTAACCTAGTAGGCCGCACACCAGCACTCGCAGGCCAACCCAACCCTCCCAACCGGCCTAGCCTTTCAGCTGCCCCACTCCCACCATGACGGGCCACGATTCGGCACGGCCCAACAACGCCGAGACGGCCTAGCTGGGAGCCCGCTCTTCATTCGCGTTATACAGGAGCCGCTCTTCCTTTTTTCCCGGTCACCGCCAGCTGGGACCCTGTTGTCATCATCCTCCTGGCGCCTTCACCCCCTTTTTGCGACCGAGTTAGGACAGAGGAGGGGGAATCTCCATCGCCAGCTGTTCTCTTCACATCGGTTGACAACGAACGTGTGGATGCGACGCCACATCGCCTATCCGCACTGCTACCATCCCCAGCTGGAGCCACCCGCGCCATGATGCCATCACTATGGCCCGTGCCCTTGCAACCGCCCCTGACACCCTCGTACGAAGCCCTGAGCAGGTTGTTGTGCCAAAACGGAGGCGCCAAGGCAACCCATGACCATGCCATGACCTTAACCCTAGCCTAAGTGCACCGATCACCTCCACATGGCCCTAAGCCCCCTTCCCGCCATTCACCTCGCCATGATCACCACCTCCCTATAAGAAGGCACCACCGAGGTGCCCTTGCCATTTCCCATCACCTCGCCGCTGCCCTAGTGGCCACCACTTCCCGTCGCGACCAAGAGAAGGAGGGGAAGGAGGGAGAAGGGGGGTAGAGAAGAGAGGGTTCTACCGGAGCCGCCGAAGAGGAGCCACTAGAATGGACGGCGACGACCCGATCAGCTACAGCAGAGTAGCTGCTCGGCCCGGCATGGCCTCGCCCCGACACTGCCTCGACTCGCCCTGCATCGATATCCCTCTACCATCGCCACCTACAATGAGCCCCAGCACCCTCCCGGCTCTCTACCGTAGTGTTCGCGGGCATCACTTCGCCGTCTCTGTACCGGGAACGAGCAAGAGGAGGCGCTAACCCCTGTACCCTGCCTACACACATGCCAGCACACCTGCCGCCCCAACCACGGACCGCACTGCGCACCGAGGGCCTAGGAACGCTGGAGGGGTGACGCATTGCGGAGCATGCCCACCATGGCTAGAGCTCACCATGGCGAGGTTCCGTTCTTACCGCGTTAGGCCGGTAGAAGCGAGGGAAGAAGGGCTATCTGTTTTGCCTTGGCAAGGGATGCGCCGCGTGTAGCAAGATGGATGAAGAGAGCCACGTGAGGGAGCTGCTCGCGTTTACCTTGTCGGTGGAGCCGCGCTCCAGAGCACCGTCATGCCGAGAGCGTTCCCAATCGCACCGGCCACCTCACTGGACAAGGGCGGGCCGAGAAGTCTTCGGTTGAGCCTAAAAACGCTGCCGAGGAGCCGCCATGGCTAGAGAACGGTCGCTCGCCGCCGGCGGGCGCGCCACCGCATGGGGAAGCAAGGGGAGGGGCCAGGACAGTAGTTCGGTGCACCATGTACACCATGAACCAAGAGGAAGAAAGAGAAGGTGAACGCGGTCCACCGTAGATCCCACGTGCACCCGTGAACCGCTCGGTCATGCCCACCGTGAGCCACGCCTACAAAGACTGGAGCCCTTTTTGAATCCACAGCGTAATGTGGCATCACGAGGAGCTGCCACGTGTCCGAGCCGGCCCGGCCCAGACTGGCCCAACTCGGCCCGTATCCAGCCCTAGCCCGGCCCGCCAGAGCCCGGTCTCAGCCCGATCAAAGTTGCCCATTGACCAGTCAACGGACCCACCTGTCAGTGACTCACTCCGTCCCAGCCAATCGGGTGCTGCCACGTGTCACTGCCTGGAATTTCCAATTCTTTTTCTTTTTCAAAAATTCATTTAATCTTTGAAAATTCATAACTAATTCATTTTAACTCAGAAAAATACCAAACTAGTGTTCAATTTTTTCTAAAAATGAGCTCTATGTCATAGGTTTGTGTTTGAGTGCCTTTGGATCTTTTGAATTTCTGTTGCTCCTTTGTGCACCTTTATAGGAGTCGCTCACGCGACCGTATGTTACGTTTAACAGAGCCGGAGGACCTGCCGACTGAGGAGTACGACCCCAACTATAGCGAGGACTTGGGAGACGACCTGCCAGGTGCCACGCCCCACCCAATCTCGTAGATCCTATTATGCATGCTATAACTAGAATTGCTAGCGCTTTATCTTTTATGCAATAATATGATGTTAGGTTGCATGGTGGTTTTACTTGAGCCTTATACCTTGTTGCAACCTTACTCCTACACACCCGCTGATAGGCTAGATGCTAGCTTGTTACATACTTACTGCTTTACTCTTACTCGCATTATATCTGTGATGTGATGCTGGTGAGGGAGAGACATATGTGCGTAAGGCACGAGGTGCTGTAAAAATTGGTAAAACTGGATAATGAACATGGGGAGATCTTGGCGTGTGTTTTGGGTGTGTGGTGAGGGTTGAGTCGATTGGACAGGATCTTACGATGAGTCTTTGGGCAAGTCTTGCCGAAGGGGTGCGACCTGGGCATCCCTTGCGAGAGTTACCTGTGGCGGGTATATGTGAGAGGTGGACCGGGGTGTTGGTTATCCCTAGTGAGGTGCTATCGTGGCATGGGGGGGTTGGTGATCCCCTTTTGAGAAGATATCCTGTCTGGTCCCCCTAAGGACTGGTATGTCTTGAGAACCAGAACCATGGGACCTTCGTGCACACCACTCGCTCCCAATGGGCGGGGGACGATTACCCGACTAACTAGGGCGGTACCACCACTACTAGGTTGGAAGGTGATAGTGTAGGGAGGTATGGGCATGGGGACCCACACCCTCCTAAGACAGCGTAATGACCTTAGGGGCCCGGTACTATGTCTCACAGTCTCAGCGTTTCAGTGGACTCTGGAGTGGTCTAGGGCTGAGTGGTAGGGTGGTACTGTACCAGTTGGGAGGCAGTCAGAATCAGCCTAGACGAGCCAGATCATCGAGGATGGCAATCTTGTGGATTACCAGGTGTACACGCTCTGCAGAGTCGATCGATCTATACGTATAGCCGCGTCCGTGGATATGGACATTCCTGTGACCTACGCTTTACTTGATTAGAGAGAGGAGTCCTTCTCTACCTTTCCCTCAGGTTTTGTGTTGGATTCCGGCTTTGGCCGTTGAGGGGAGATCTGAGTGGGAGTCGATCTCGTCGCCTAGAGAGAGAGTGAGATGAGATGAGATGTGTGTGATGGGTGGGGAGAACGTGTGAATAAGATGGGTTAAAAAAGCCTGATGAACATATTATTATTAAAATATTAACAACTTGCATAGGAAACCCATAGCCTAAATAGGTCTCTTTCTTCTTTCCCCAATGCATTCCACTCTCCACAAAGCAATGCAAGTATAGGGTGGGTGATGCGTGGCCAGTACCAAGTGTACTAATAGATTTTTGGCAGGTTCCGAGCCCAAGTATGACTACGAGGGTGATGACTGGGAGGACTAGAGGGTCTGTTCTGCGCTCGAGCTAGTTCTAGGAGATCATTTTCCGCTGCTATCCACATCAGATGCTATTCAGGATGCTATGTGTGAGTGTGTTCCGCCCTACATGGCGAAGAGAATAATCTATGTAAAACTCTTTATTGTACTCTGATAATCGTGTATGACTTGGTGTATCACTGAGATTTGGGTAAATTGATGGATCGTTTCGTCATTTTACACTTCGTTTCTATGGATTTCCCTTCGTGGAAATCAAGGACGTTTCACAGTCACTACATGTGGCTGCAACTCCTGACGAGCAAGGATGAAGCGGTGGGGGTGATCAAGAAGTTCAAGATGCATGTAGAGACTGAGAGTGGCAAGACGCTCCGCATGCTGAGGACTGATCGTGGTGGTGAATTCACTTCGGTGGAGTTCGCTGCATACTATGTGGATCAGGGTGTGAGGCAACACCACACCGCGCCATACTCGCCACAACAGAATTTCGTGGTGGAGCGACGGAACCAGACGGTGGTCGGCATGGCCCGATCCATGATGAAGACCAAAGGGATGCTGGCAAAGTTCTGGGGAGAGGCGGTGACCACAGCGGTGTTCATCCTCAACCGCGCTCCGACTAAGGCCCTAACGGGCAAGACGCCGTTCGAAGCTTGGTATAGGTGCAAGCCGAACGTGTCATTCCTCTGGACATTTAGTTGCATCGGCCACGTCAGGAAGACAAAGCCGAACCTCACCAAGCTGGAGGACAGGAGCACACCCATGGTGTTCCTGGGCTATGCAGAGGGTACCAAGGCGTACTGGCTCTATGACCCACACGGAGACAAAGTGCTTGTCTCACACGACGTCATGTTCGATGAGAAGGCAGCTTGGGACTAGAGTAGTCTGAGCACGGGGGAAGCTGGTGGCTTCACCAGCACCTTCATCGTCGAGCACTTGGTCATCCACTGTGGTGGAGACACTGCGGAACAGGTGCCAAGCACTCTAGGAGGAGAGCCGAGCACTCCGGCGATAGAGTCGAGCACTTCTGGGGCAGTGCCGAGCACTTCGGGAGGGATGCCGACCACTCCGGGAGGTGTGTCGTGCACTTCTGGAGGGATGCCGAGCACACCAGGAGTGGAGCCAAGAGGATCTGAAGAGGTGGCAACCACTTTAGAACGGGTGCCAAGCACTCCCATGGCGGAGCCTAGACGTCTTACAGTGGTGCCAACCACTCCAAGACTGAGGCTGGACACTCCTACAGTGTGGCCGAACACTGCAGGAGTAATGACGAGCTGTCCAGAAGCGATGCCGAGCACTTCAGGTGCTATGCATGGCACTCCGGCGGAACAGGGAACTCCATCGACGCCGATCAAGTTCGCCTCAATTCCAAGTGACATCACTGAGTTCGTGGATGCCTACCACGAAGGTGAGGAGTTGAGGTTCCGCAGGTTGGACGACATCATTGGCGGCACAGGTCCCTCAGGTCTAGCGGGTAGGCTGCTCAACGACGCAGAGCTGCTACTCATCAGCGCAGAGGAACCACCCACATTCAAGCTAGCCGAGCGCGTTGGAAACTGGCGACGGGCGATGCTGGAGGAGAAACAGGCAATTGAGGAAAACGAGACTTGGCAGCTCGTTGATCCACCTCCAGGATGCCGTCCGATCAGCCTGAAGTGGGTGTACAAGGTCAAAAGGGACAAGCTCGACGCCATTGTCAGGCACAAGGCGCGCCTCATCGCCCGAGGCTTTGTACAGAGCGAGGACATCGACTTCGATGAGGTCTTTGCACTAGTAGCGCGCATGGAGTTGGTCTGTTTGCTACTTGCTATGGCAGCAGCAAAGGACTGGTGTGTCTGTCACTTGGACGTTAAATTGGCCATCCTCAACGGCAAGCTGGCGGAAATGGTCTTCGTCAGGCAACCTCCAGGGTTCGCCGTCAAGGGAGAAGAGCACAGGGTGCTCCAACTGTGCAAGGCGCTCTATGGGTTGCGGCAAGCCCCTCGAGCATGGAATGCCAAGCTTAACGCCATGCTGGGCGAGCTTGGGTTTTAGAGGTGCGCAACCGAGCACACGCTCTACACGCGACGACGGGGGAAGGAAGAGCTCGTGGTCGGCGTGTATGTGGATGACTTGATTGTCACCGGCGCGTGCATGGAGGACATCAACAGCTTCAAGTGTGAGATGGCAGCTCGTTTTCGAATGAGCGATCTCGGCGCACTCTCCTACTACCTCGGCATTGAGGTGAGACAGAGGAAGGAGGAACTCACGTTCGGTCAGAGCGTGTATGCCTCCAAGCTATTGGAGAGGAGTGGCATGGTGGAGTGCAAGCCATGCATGACTCCGATGGAGGAGCGGCTGAAGCTGACGAAAGCTAGTACTACGGCGAAGGTGGATGCAACACTCTACCATAGCATCATCGACGGTCTGCGCTACCTAGTCCACATGAGGCCAAACATTGCGTTCACCGTGGGCTACGTCAGTCTCTTCATGGAAGATCCCAGAGAGGATCACTGGGCTACAGTGAAGCGGCTACTACGCTAGATAAAGGGGATGGTGAATCATGGAATCATCTTCCCAAAGACCGGCGGGAGTAGGCTGTAGCTCATGGTGTTCAGCGATGCAGACATGGCGGGGGACATCGACAGACGATGGAGCACCTCTGGTGTGCTCGTCTTCCTTAGGTCGGCCCCAATTTCATGACTGTCGCTGAAACAGAAGGTGGTGGCGCTATCTACATGCAAAGCAGAGTATGTAGCAGCGGCCACAGTGGCGTGCCAAGTTGTGTGGCTATGTCGGCTGCTGGGCGAGCTGACCAGCGTGGAAGCTCACCCACCAGCACTGATGGTGGACAACTAGCCCGCCATCGCCCTCACGAAGAATCCAGTTCTGCACGACCGGAGTAAACACATCGACGTGAAGTTCCACTTCCTCAGAGACTGTGTCGATGGAGGGCAGATCGTCATCGAGTTCGTCAAAACTGGTCGGCAGCTCACGGACGTCCTCACCTAGCCGCTCGAATGACTTCGACTCATGGAGCTGAAGGAGATAATCAGCATGGAGGGGGTACAAGGGTTAGCAATAGGATTAGGGGAAGATTGTTAGCTAAATCTACTATTACCTTGTGTGAACACAGCAAGGGAAAGGTGGCGCTGCACTGGCACCCCTACTATGATACTGTAGCGCTGCAGGTGTAGGCGCCGCACCGCTCACCTGTGGCACTGTAGGAACAGGCAGTGGCCGGCATAGAGTCAGCCCTATCAGGTTTTCTAGTTACTATTATAGCATGTGCGCTGTACTAGGACTAGATGGATAGAGTTGTATAAATAGCCCACCATGGCAACTCAGTAAAGAGAGTTCAGATTTGCCATCTCACAGACAGGGCTTCTGGTGTCTTGTATTGTGCATGCTTGCTCTATTCTCCCTTCTTCTAGCTCTAGACATAGTGTGGGTATGGACAACAGTCCTATTCATGGTCAGCATGGCTAGTGGGTGCTCAGCAACACTAGCGGGTGCTCGGCAAGACCGGCGGAGTGGTTCACTCGCCTGAGCCAGTGATCCATGTGGGCCAACATTTTATAGGCGCAGTCAGCTAGGGTTTCGAGGCATGGACGGCGATGTGCCTCGGCTTCCTTACCCAGGGATGTGTGGTGGCCATCCAACGGTAGGGCCCTGACATCGAGGGCACAGGGGCACTGTTTCAGTGGCAGCGGTGCCTAGGGAGTGCCTGCTTGCTAGATTTTCCACCTAGGGCCACAGCGGTTGGGCCCGTGCCAGTGCTATTGGGCTGAGCGCGTGATAGGCCAGCCCTTGGGAGTGGGTGGAGGTGAGACCAGGCTAGGCCAGTAGGGTCTTGGGCCATGGGGGAGGTAAGGAGGCCGGCTGGGCTATGCACAGGAGGGAGGGATGGAGGACGTGGGCTGGTGGAGGGCTAGGCCGGGGCATCCATGCTTGGGCTCAAAGGGAGGAGCCAGCTGGGCAGCTGGGTTGGGCTACGAGAGAGGGCGCCAGTTGGGCCAAGGGGGAGAGAAAAAGGGGCAGTGGGCCGGCTAGGTGGCCTAGGAAGGAAGGAAGGTTTTCCTATTTCTTCTAAGGGGATTTGATGCTAATTAACCCTACAATCAAGCAATAACTCCAAGCAAAACCAACTCAAGGCACTCAACATGCGACTAGTCTATATGTGGTGCACAAGATTATGAAGTCTTGATCTTGAAGTTAGGGCAAGAAGGGAGGGAGTTTGACTTAGGTTTGACCTAGCAACTATATGCTTCACACATTGCAGGAATTTTTTTAAAAAGCTCGTATTTTTGCTACTCAAAAACCTGGGATGTTACACCAGGATCATTTATCCCGTACCACATAGCAACTGGGTTAGTCCTGTCCAAGTGGTACCAAAGAAAGGAGGGTACGAGAAGGCCCAAAACAAAGCCACCTCCTAAAGAGCAAGCCGGGACATCTTCACAACCGCTTAGGATTAGCAGGATCAAGAAGCCTCTTACCATTAGGCGACCTCTGGCACGGTTTGAGAGTGATGAGGAGTAAGAGTAGCCACCCAATGAGCCCACCATTGTCTAACTAAGCGCCCAAATCCTAACTCTGCACTTAGAAAATAGGAAGCTAAACAATTGCCTATCAGAATGTCTCCTCAAGACCAAAGCCCTTGAGGATGACATCAACGACATCCATAGGGGGCGTGGGCATGAAAATAAACTGTCTAGCAAAGACGATGGGGGTGCTAGATGCGGTTGATCCTTATTTTGAATAGGCATTCCCCGATTGAATAAATTAGGCGCTTGTTTTTCATTCCTATCATTTTTATGATGTAATGCACCATTATCAAGTTTTATAATTAAATAAAGATCATATTATTTTAGTAGAATTGTTGTCTTGACTTGTTTTTTCTCTTTTGTCTCCAAATAAAAATTAGATAGGTACAAAAACAAGTGTGGGGGAGACGACATGCTCAAACACTCATCCCCCAAACAATGCACAAAAGGTCAACATTTTCAAAATTCGGTTTGTGCATCCTCACTCCCTATATTTAAACAAAGGTTAAAACTAAACAAATTAAAAGTGCAAACCATAAAGTTACTCTCCATCTCCAGCTATCCTTTGTTTAAAAGTTTGCATACTCTTTATTCCTCGCCAGTATTCCTATAACTTATGAACAACTTATTATAGGGACCCCATTTTATCTAATTGATTGGAATATGAGATATAGTAGGATAAAATGAAACTTGCTCACTCATGCAAAGTACTTGGGATCTATTTTACAAAACCAAAATTCAAATAGCACGCTCCTCAGTGATGAAAATTCCTACCAAAGCCCATATATGATCTTACATGACATAAGCCTTCTACATAAGCCACTTACTTTGTAATGAGTTTTGTCAAGTTTTGTGACCCTTGTTGAGAGATTTTTCATGCTCCAAGATCAAAATCACGTACATGCCATATACAATTGCTGCTTCTATACTGGAAGTACACAAAAAGCATGCCTTCCATCACCATTAAATAAATACTCCATGCTCCAAAATATGATCTCTCTAAGCATGTTTTAGTGAAAGAGACATAAAGGCTATACAAAAGTATTGAAAAAAATGGGACACGTGAAGGTCCTAAGTGCTGCAAAAAAATGATGAGCACATGAAGGCTCATAGAAAAGAAAAAAAGAAAATGATGATAGCCATGTCTCCAAATAAAAAGCTAGAGAAAAAGATTATATCAAACAAAGGAGTATAGTTTTACCATGTTCCACACACATGCACATTTTTTATCTAAGAGTATGACGCTTCTCTCCTTGGATCCAGGATTTGGCCTTACAACATATGCAAGGTAAGTGTGTTGCATTATTCATCCCTACCCAAAGCTCCATATAAGCTTTTAGAAGTAGTATGAACAAAAGAAGGCAACATCAAAATATATGCCTTGGTGAGGAACCAAATACAAATATGAGTGACCCAAGAGAATCATTTGAGGAGCAAAAGCTATCTTTGCATTTTCAAAATCAAACAAAACCCAAGTTATTGAGTAGAGTAGATTAAGATGATTTGAATCAATGCTGTTCCATTATCCAATTACTCAAGATATTGTGGTAGACACTCAGAATGTTCATAGGTTCAGGTGAAGCTTGGAATAACTTGTATGTAGATTACAAATCAAGAAGATGAACCATCTTAGTCCTTAGAACTTTACTCAAGGACGAGCAAAGGACTAAGTGTGGGGAAGCTTGTTGGCGGTCCTTAACTCATATTCTCAACCGCCAACCTTTACATAAAATCAATCCTGACAAGCACCAAACTTAGTAAATAGGTTTGTACTAAGGGAAAAATGAGTTTTGATGAGTTGTTCATTTGCAGGACACCTACATGGAATACATGGAAAAAGAGTCAAAGTGTGTAACCAGGAAAGCGTAAACGCAGACACTACACAGACAAATAAGAAGAAGGCCCACTCACCTAACAAATATGGGCCTCAAACCCACCAAAGCACACTCTAGGCCCATCATTCAACCCACCAGGCAAAGGCGGTGGCAAGGCAGCCTAGCCAGCGTGCGGGCGCACCCAGACGCCCCTCAGGCCCACCTTCACCAAGGTGGTTCCATTATGGGCAAGGAGGATGGTGCAGGGGGATATGCTAGGAATATCCTTCAGCAACCACCTAACCAACTACTATATAAAGATAAGGATGCCTCCCCCCATGAAACACACAATACAAGAGAGCAAGAAGAGAAGAAGAGCTTCATTCCTACTTAGCTTCTATCTAGAATTAGAATAGGGAGTGAGTGAAAGAAGAGTTAGAGGAGTATTGGAGTGTCGGCTACCTCTACTTCTTGTACTTGGCGAACCTTGTACATCGAGTGGAAGGAGTGCCAGGATTGTCGGCTCCCTCTACACTTGTACCTCTATGAACCAAATACTACTTGGAGTATAAGGTTCATGTTTATCTTCGGTGGTGAGTTCTACTTTAAGTTAGTCTTGTTTACTATTTTCTTGCAAGATCGTCGTTCGTCCTAGTGGCGAATACTCTAGTATAGGGCCCTGATAGAGACGGATAACCCTATGCAATACTAGAGTTGCAGCCGATAGCGTAGACGTGGCATCTAGAGGCTAGCTTCGTTTGCCACATTCCCCACAGTTGAGGGGTAGGCGGTAGGTGGTGACAGCTCTGTCCGTCCCTCGTAATCCCCCACATTCGAGTTCAGCGTAGAGCTGCAGGCCGGGATCGCCTGGCAGACCAGGTGTGCTTTGGTGCGCGAAGTAAGTCTTAGTGACCAAGGCTATCTTAACTTAGGACCTCTATCCTTAGAAAACCTCACTACTCAGGCTATCTTTCTTCTTGTTATGTTAGGGCAACTAGCTAAGAGATTTGTACACTTCCGTTCCTTTAGAAAAATACAATACCCTGAATACTTCCAGGTGAAGTGCTACAATGGTATTTCCGTGCGCTTGCGGATTCCTTCTGCGTTCAATAAGAAATACCAATAGATACCTAGAGACACTCCGAGCAACCAAAGCACAAGATTGCTAGTAGAGTAACCATGGGTGTTGTGGTACAATGACATCTGTCTGTATACAGAACAAAAAATACAAGGAAAAAAATCTTTAGAAAAAGCCACATATCAAACACTAGAGGCAAATGCAATAGAATATGTTAGCAACCACCAACCAATCACACACTACGCCTTGAACAAGAACGAACTAGTACCAAAGCAAGAGAATATTTGCCTAGGCCCATATCTTAGCCTCGATTGACATCTGACAGAATAAAATGACAACGAAACTAAAACTTACCTCAACAAGGATGATCACTATTGTTCTATGGGCAACAGCTGTTAACGAAGTTGTAACACTGCCTCCTTTCCTTGGCTAGCAACTTGCAAGTGAAAAGTAAAAGAGATCAGGAAGGATATTTATACTTGACGAAGACGCTAACAAACGTTAGAATACGAAGAGTCCCAATAGCATTACTAATAAAATAGATTCAGAATACGAGCAATCAGAGTAGTCAATGGGTTGATGTGTTTTGCTGCTCTAATAACGAGAAAGTCCGAGGTTATTTATATTTAACGCGTCAAACAGCAGTGTTCGTGGCCGGTGACTTCTCGAGTAGTAACATCGATGAGCAATGGGAACGTACTTGAGTGATGGAAAGTACTTGTCTGATTGGTTAGCTTCCAAAATATGCCAAGCCATGATTTTGGCTATTGTTTTGTTTGCTACCAAAACTTGCTAACCTCTCACATTTGGGTTGTCAAATCTATGTCAATTTTTTTACCTAACTTTGGCTTGTCAAATCTCTAGCATGGCAAATTTTGGCCACAAACCAATCAGGCCTCGCACCGACTGTGACTCCAGCGAGAGGTTCAAACAGCCGTAGATGCAGTGCAATAAGCTTTTTTTTAGTTCAAACAGCCACAGTTCAAACAGTCGTAGAGGTAGTGCAATAAGCTGCAGCGAGCAAGATTTTTTTTGTAATTTTTAGGTGTCAAATTCATGGCTCTTTTATTTATTTATTTATTATTACTATCCTCTTTTAGTTTTATGTTTATTTATATTATGAAAAAAACCAAAAAGGCAACAACTACCTGATCGGATATATAAATAGATGCACAAGAGAGAAAAAAATGAAAACATGGATATTTGGTACCATTTTGTCATAATCATTTCATATTAAAACACGGTTAGGACACATTAGTCTATATCTTCTATATATAAAATCCCAGACTCTGCTGACCAGACGAGGCGATCTGCCCACGTGAAAATTCTGATTTACGGCGAAAATTTTCCACCGCGCCGAGCAATGCCGCCAATACGCACCAAAAATTAAATGTCTCTCTTTTGCCCTCTGCGCGGAAAATATGCTTACCACGCCATCAATTTCAGACAAGGGCATTTGTGGTATTGTGATGGCCACATAAAAGCACAAGGAATCGCCGTCTTCGCCTCCACCTCCATTCTCCAGCCGCACCATCTCTCCTCCCACTCCAAAGCCCAGCTCCGTGGCCTCCCTCTTCACTCTCCAGCCGTCCCCTCTGCCACCCTGTTCCGAACCCTAGGCACCATTGACACAACAGCTTGACTCCCTCTCCACTCTCTAGCCACACCCTCTCTCATACCTTTCCGAACCCTAGTCGGAGTCAGATCCCCTTCAATTCGTCGACAGGTCAGCTAACAGTGGAAGGACCACCTCAACGACGGTACAAGTCGGATCTAGATCCCCTACCTCGACAACTATCATGACTAACTAGATCTGAAACCTCGCTAGATCTAGATCTGGTACCCCTTCGTCAATGCTGGCCACACCAGCTCTACGACCATGATGATAAGACAGCAGTGTCGACGACGAAGCATGGCTAGGGAACTCTGAGGATGAGGTACCCAAATTCCTTTTACGATGTGTGCTGTATTGTAGTGGTTGAACCTAGGATATGTAGATAGCGATGGGGTTACATATTTCCTATAGTTGATTGTAGCTGACTTGTGCTTTATTGGATTAATGACTTCCGCATAAGCTATAGTTAGGCGCTTATTTGCACACTCCTGCTCTGTTATGTTGACATTTAGTAGAAGCTTTAGTTAATAAATGCCTTTGTAATCTAGATGAACAACAACTAACTGCTTATGAATGAGAGCGAGATTCAAAAAGTCACAAAGAATCATAGAAAGATGGAAGAACTTGGACTATCTATGGGCTAAAAACCTGTGTCTCGAGGGGCAAAAAAGTCAAGCACAAAGTGTAGACACGGTGAAGATTTGGAATATATCCCTGAACCAAGGGAGGTTGTTGAGGGATTTCATGAGACAGATGAAACAGATTTAGATTTAGAAGATGAGCCAGTGCCCCTTGCAATTGAGGTGCTTGTTCTATCTTATATTGTGTTTAGAGGGGGAGGAGGAGTGTAGGTAGCTATACAATGCTTTAATGTTTGGATAGAAATGCAATTTATACATTCTTGCTGCTTAGGTTTGTTTCTTCAATTTCAGTGTCCAGGTCGAAGCCATAGAGGAGGCTCTGCTAGCAGGACAAAAGGCAGTGCTGATATGGGTCCTAGGGGAAGGCAGTCCAAGCGAGTGAAGTCAACATGACCAGGAGAGTTGACTCATGGAGTTTGTACTTGGGCCGCCGCTAACAAAAGGCTGGAGGTATCGGCAGAAGGTCAACACAATTCTCCATTAACAGCGGCAACCGTACCTAGGAGTGAATTCCAAGTTGATGATTTGACTAGAGACAATGGTCTAGATGGTGCCCTACATAGCCCTGAGTGGGACTGGCCATGACCAAACAATGATAGCCATGCCGAAGAGGAGTCCTCTAAGCGAACTCCTGTCTTCCCCCACCCGCAGAACAATGAAAGTTGTGAAGGTTGGTATTACCTTATAGATGTCTGTCAATCAATTCACACTAGCTACTTGATATCCATGTTACTTTTCTAACAATCGAAATGTATGAAAAACTATGTAGTACCATTGGAAAGAAGAGCGAGGAAGTTGAGGCCTCGAACTACTAGAATTTTGCTTGACAAAATGAGCAGATCACTAGAAGAAGCAAGGATGCCCATCTCTGTTGCCGAGGGGAACAGAAGGCCACATGATCTAGTGCAAACTGGTAAGTTTGCCTTAGAGGCAAGTGTAGTAGTCCAGCGTTAAGTACCAATTTTGAAGCATTGGAAAGATTACAAGGATCAGTCCAACAAGGTCCTTTACCAAGATTTTTTGGACAAGCTATCTGTATGTATGGGTATCCCCTCTTGACATTGCACTCTACCTTGTGCATTATTAACTGATTTAATTTGCATTCACACTACTATAGTCAAAGCTAGGCATTAATGTGAATCACCCACCAACAAAAGAAGCTTGCTAGAATGTATTACAGTCTAGTGTATGGCAGGCACGCTATAGGTTGAAGCAAACCTACTTCAATGGCGTCCCTGCTGATTAGATCCCTACGACCTCTCCTATCTCGTGCATGACTGATGAACAGTGGTGTGAACTTGTCGAAAAGTGGTCTAGTGCTAAGAACAAGGTGTGTGTGAACTCATCGATTTCTTGTCTAGTCTTACTATGGTCTACTTGTGCTGTAGTCTAACACAAATGTAGTTATAGGAAGTATTTGAGAAGAACATGCAAAACCGTGCAGAAGTGAAGAACCACCAGGCTACAAGATCTCGCTCCTATGTTGTCCAGCTACAAACATTTGTAAGTGATGGTTGTGTTTTATTATTACCTTGCCTTTGTATAAATATAAACAGAAACTCATGTGAAATATGAATAGAAGGAGAACAAGAGGAAGGCCGTAGAACATGATCAAGGAGTTGATCAACAACATGACGATCAAGGACTTGATGAACAACATGGTCGACCTGATGGAGATGTTGTTAATGCTGTGGAAGTCTTCAAGGATTTCCATACCAGTATGAAAAAGGGCCTGAGCGAAGCTGCAAGAGCAGCAGTTATAAGTACCTTCATTTGCTTTCCTTGAAATCTACTAAAACCATTGCCATAAAAGAAGAAAAAGTAGCAGGAGCCTAACGTGGCATCATCATTTAATTTTGAAGTTGCAATTTTACACCCTGTACATTGTGTTCATTTAATCTCTATCAGCAGTAGGCTAAGAAAGACCTATGCATTGTGCCTATGTAATCTCTATCAACAGTATGCTGACGAAGACCTATGCATTACTTGTTATGAATTATTCTCTTGGGTTTTCAATTTAAGTCCTCTTCCACTATCTGTAACCTAATCTTTACTCCTTGAATTTCATAGGAAGCTATGAAAACTATACAAGCGAAACCTATTGCTGATGGGTAGGAACCAATGACTAGTGCTAATATTATTTCCAAGCTCCTCTCCCAAGGCAAGGTCCCCTCCCAGGGTAGCAGCAACACCCTTTTTTTGAAGAATGCTAGTATCCCAACAAGCTCCACTAGAATAGAGACATTGGTGGAGAGAATGCTTTGTCAATAGCTTGTTGCTGAATAGGAAAGTTTCGCTCCCCTCTCTGAACAAGTGGATGAACTAAAGAGGAAAACAAAAAAGACTAAAAGGGAGTTTGAGGAGTTCAAGAGATGGCAACAGGAGGAGTACAATAAGCTCTGCGAGAATATCATGCAATTCAGCTCTTCTTCTGGTAACTCTTAGTCTTCGAATCCTATGGGCTTGATGTAGTGAACATTTGTGGTTTGATGTATGGACTCATGTGCTAGTTTGATGCATGGACTCGTGCTGGTTTGATGTGGTGAAACTCTATCAGTGGCTTGCTGCTAATGTGTGATATATTAATTCTTGTTGTGTGGACTCGTTGAATAATTCTATAGTCAATCTGTGTAGCTGCGATGATGTCAAATTATTTTAGTGATGAAATGATTGTTTTGCACGTGGTAGAACTAGGATAGGCCACATGATCAAACAAAAATTTGACATGTGGACGAACCAGTGCATGACACGTGAAATAGCCAGAACATGACACATGGGCTATTAAAAATCCAAGACATGGAAGGAAGTCGTCAAGCCACGTGTCCGAATTAAGAAACAAAATGTGGACAAACAACACCATGACGCATGGTCGAATAAGAAACGGCCACGTGGACAAATAAAAATACGACACATGGCCCAATGAAGAATTGACACGTGGGCTAACGGTAACACGAAACGTGTGTCAATAAAAAATAGACAAGTGAAACAATAAGGACTCGACACGTGGTCCAGTCAACCTGAAACATGCAAGAACCAGAGAGGGCCACGTTGTCCAATAAGAAGGTGACACGTGATCGAAGCATCTCCAATGTAACCGGCTATAGTATGTACAAGTGGAAGCATCTCCAACGGAAGCACCAACCAGCGTGGCTGTCCCTGCCACGCATGCCAAAACAGTTCTATGATGGTCAGTTTTTCATCATAGATCAAGCCACTTCTATAATGAGTTTCTAGGGTTCATCATGGATGTACCAATGTGACGCATCATTTTTGACGAACGATTTTTCGTCACAAATTCATCATAAAACTGAAATTATGATTAATTTCAATTCTTCAGTGACCAAATCTATTTGTAATGTATGTGCAGATTCCTAGTAGTGTTTGGTCCCAGGTGGTGACTCTCCCTAGGACTAAAGGTGAAGCCACCACTTGGGACTAAAGACCCTCTAGTCCTGGGTCATGGCTCCACCCTAGAATAAAGGTCCCTGCCCTATATAAACAGGGGGACTTCTCTTCTCCTCCCCTTTAGCGTTTCTTGATCTGCTCGCCTGCCCGAGAGCCACAACTGCCGCGCCTCTTTGTCGTCCTCTCTACGTCGTCCATGTGTGGTCCCCACCTATCGTCCAGCCAGTGTCGTCCCCACTGCCGTTGGAGCGCCCATATTTGCGTCTTCCTTGCCCTTGTCGTGCCGTCCACCGCCACGCCGCGTGTGCCCGCCGGCTGGTGCCCTCGCGCTCTCCCACACTCGCCGCCACCATAGGCTGTCGTTGTTGTCCTCGTCCTGGCCCCGTTGTCCTCGTTGGCCGCCCTATGCCGCCGCTATACGTCGAGGTTGCCCCGGCCCATCTTGCTGCGGTGTGTGAGTGGTGTGTGTGTGTGATATGCATGTGTGTGTGAGAGATATGAATTTTGATATATAGAAAATATATAAATAATTATTGTAGAAAATATGAATTTTGATATATAGAAAATATATAGATGATTATTGTACAAAATATATCAAAAATATGAATTTAGATATATAGATATATAGATAATTATTGTAGAAAATATATCAAAAATATGAATTTTGAAATATAGAAAATATGTAAATGATTATTGTAGAAAATATGTAGAAAATTTGAATATTGATATATAGAAAATATATAGATGATTATTGTAGAAAATATATCAAAAATATGAATTTTGATATATAGAAACTATATAAATGATTATTGTAGAAAACATATAGAAAATATGAATTTTGATATATATAGAAAATATATAGATGATTATTGTAGAAAATATATCAAAAATATGAATTTTGATATGTAGAAAATATATAGATGATTATTGTAGAAAATATATAGAAAAATATGAATTTTGATATATAGAAAATATATATATGATTATTAATTGGTACCTATTACATAAATTCTGTAGCCTAAAGTATAATTCCAAAAATGCTAAAACTTTTTGTGGGTGTTAATATTGCTTATACCTGTCATCACAAAATCTTTAGGACTATTTTGAATTGTTACACTTGATTAATTAATTTAAGTGTGTTTAGCCTTATTATAGGCTTAATAGATACTCAAATGGCTTAAATAATTATATGAGTAATTTTTATGAGTTATCAGAGATGCTTGTGAACCATGACAAATATAAAACCCTTGTTGTTCTATGGAAGTTTAGCTCCCTTCATAATAAACAATTGATCACATGTTTTGTGAATAACCTAAATGCTTTTTGGGAAGATAAACCCTAGTCTTTCCATGAAGGAAAGTTGTACTAAACATAATTAAGAATCTTAGAGTTCTTTTATCCATATGTGTGCCTTTCTTCATGCATCATATGCTTATGCATTTCATCTTGTTAAGCATGCATCATTTTATACATGCATCATTTTCTTCATGCATCATGCGCATATGCATTTCACGAAGCTAACCCTAAAGTCTATAGTTATTTATGTTTAAGCCCCTGACTCCATAATTGCATGCCTTTTATAGTTGTATATTAACCCCTGCTTCCTGTCGCCCCTCTGTCGCCCTTTGCCTCTTGCGTCGCTCGCCCCTCTCTCGCTCTTCTTGTCGCCCCTCTCTCCCCCCTCTGCCTTTTGCTCTCTCGCCCCTCTTCCCCTGCTTATTGTGCCGCCCCCCTCTCCGCCCTCGCATTTTGCTCCTCTCGCCCCTCTCGCTGCTTCTTGTCTCCCCTCTCTCCCCCCTCTGCCTTTTGCTCTGTAGCCCCTCTCTCAGCTGCCTTCTTGTCGCCCCTCTCTCGCCCCCCTCTGACATTTTGCCTCTCTCCCCCTCTCTCTTGCTTCTTCCTTGGTCCCTCTTCCCCCCTTCTGTCGCCTCCCGTCTCCTTCCCCCATGCTAAAACTTTTTGTGGGTGTTAATATTGCTTATACCTGTCATCACAAAATCTTTAGGACTATTTTGAATTGTTACACTTGATTAATTAATTTAAGTGTGTTTAGCCTTATTATAGGCTTAATAGATACTCAAATGGCTTAAATAATTATATGAGTAATTTTTATGAGTTATCAGAGATGCTTGTGAACCATGACAAATATAAAACCCTTGTTGTTCTATGGAAGTTTAGCTCCCTTCATAATAAACAATTGATCACATGTTTTGTGAATAACCTAAATGCTTTTTGGGAAGATAAACCCTAGTCTTTCCATGAAGGAAAGTTGTACTAAACATAATTAAGAATCTTAGAGTTCTTTTATCCATATGTGTGCCTTTCTTCATGCATCATATGCTTATGCATTTCATCTTGTTAAGCATGCATCATTTTATACATGCATCATTTTCTTCATGCATCATGCGCATATGCATTTCACGAAGCTAACCCTAAAGTCTATAGTTATTTATGTTTAAGCCCCTGACTCCATAATTGCATGCCTTTTATAGTTGTATATTAACTGTCAGGATCATCTCCCTTTTAATTGAGTACCCAACTCAATAGTCATCCATTGACTACTAGGTTGGATAGCCCAATTAATTGGTCATCCCAGTACACCTCCCATAAGATATACTAATAATATGTGCCAACCTTCATCCAGGATCATGCTAGAGCGAGAGAATACATCACAACCACAGATAGAAAATATTACAAATACAAGTACTTAAGTTTACATCACAAACTGTTTCACAAACATAGTTCATCACACCATAAAGTACCAACATACAAGCTTAACATTAATAGTTCTAGTGGAAGTCTTTAACATAGTTTTAAAAGATAAACATTGCATGAATGTGCCACATTCATGCAACTATGAGGCTTGGCCTCTTCAACACTCTTGGTCCTCCTAGGACTCTAGAGCGTAAAAGAAGCCATGCCTGGGTGCAACGTTACTTGCAAAACTCAAGATCATCACAGGGTGAGTACTCAATTATACTCCGCAGGACTTACCCAATATAGTAAGCCAAGGAGTATGCATTTGGATAGTAGCAAGGAATATAATTGAATTTGCGTAAACGCATTTTATACAAGAATCATAAATGTGAACTATAGAGTTAGCATTTGCGAGCATAGCATGTTTAGTTGAAATGGGCAATAAGAAAATTGGGATCTCGATCTTCCATGGGTCCTTGTTTCAATCCAACTGTAGTCTGTATCTAGAAGTACAGAACTTGTAGCTTTCAAATAAGAAACTCTGTAGAGGGGTGCATATTAGCACCACCAAAGACAAGGGATATCACCCATAAGACCCATCAGTACAGAAGGGATACCTCGATGTCTCAACCTTTCACCAATTTGGCAAGCCTAAGCCTCTTACTTTTTGCCATGATAGCAATGCTAACCGACTCATTGAAATCTCTGCGAGGTATGTTGCACACCTTCTCTTGCATCACATAAGAAAGACCATTCTCATATTTTAGGCATTTGACTTCATCGGTTGGGATGTCATTTGGAGCATATTGAGCAAGCTCATTGAAACGGTTGGTGTACTCCATCACCGACATCCTTCCCTGCACCAAGTTGTAGAACTCGGTAGCCTGAGCGCCATCGCTCTCGTGGGAATGAAAAACCCATGGAAAGCGGTCTTGAACTCCTACCAAGTGAGATGAGCATTGGGCTACAAGCGAGCCCGATAGTTGTGCCACCATGCGCCTGCCAACTCGTGAAGCTGATGAGCGGCGAAATTGACCTTTTCCTCATCGTTGCATTGTATAAGTGTGAACTTTTGCTCAATGGTCCTCAACCAATGATTGGTAGCCATAAGATCCTTTCCCCCGACAAAGATAGGCAGGTGAGTCTACAAGAAAGCCAGATAGCCTTGGGGCTGATGTCCCCCTTCTTGGTTGCCCTGCATGGCTTCCATGACATTGACCAATCTTCCCATCATTTGGTCATGGCGACGATGGTATTCCTCATCCCTCTAGTACATTTGCTCCAAAGTGGGCACCCCACGTGGTAATGGTGGTGGTGGATCTTGCTGATTCTCATTGCCCCATGCCCGCCTAAACGCAGAGCCTCTAGTGTCAACCATCCTGTCCAAGACACATCTCCCATTAGATATGTGTTAGGCAAAATGAGACAAAACCGGGTTAAGACAATGCATTCATAGGAGGAATAAAATTCAAATTGCTTAAAATGGATCATCATATTCCACACATAATGCATCATGAATAAGGATTAATATAGGCCATAATTAAACCAAACTAACATTACTATCCAAGTCTCAACTCACCAACACATAGTCAAGGTTAGATGATATGTGTGCATTTGCATATGCTTCTACGCACACTAGGGACAAGCGTATGAAGCACAAAGAGTTTTGGTTCGTAAATACACACTCTACTTGAGTCTACTTAAGAGTACAACACATCATCATTACATAAAGTTTTTGAAGATAGGGCAAGCCAAACTTGCAATTACATAACATCATAGTGAGTTACACTCCACTCTGAGCACTAAGAGAGTCTTGGCCCGTTGGATCCAATGGTGCATACGGCGGCCTTTGGAAGTTGGTTGGGAAATGGTTCATCGGAAGCAAGTACGTCATTGGTGTACCGTCATCCCCTAGAGCTTCTGGATGAGAGAGTGGTGCTAGCTCATTGCCATGCAAGTCTGCAGGTGACCAAATTGTAGAAGCAAAGTGCCTGATTTGAAGTCCTGCCGAAGCCCTGGCTTGATGCCTCAAGTTCTAGGGAACTCTCACACCATGAGCCTTTGAATAGTGGTATGGATGCTCAGTCCATTCATACACTATGGCATCGTCCTCATTTTGATAGTAGAGGATGGTGTGGGGAATCCTTACCATCCTCACATGTGGCTCCACTCAGTGCTGGAGGTTGATGTACCTTGAACGGCTGTACCACAACTCCGACTCTAAGCATCAGATCATGTGTGTCTGGCACTTGACCAACTCTATCATCCTTTTTTCATATAGAGTGTTGGGCTCCATCAACATTAGGAAGGGGCAGACTCCATTCATCTCTATCCTTTGTGGAAAGTGCTGGAACAATGGTTGACTCAGGATGTCAAGCTCTTGCCTCAACATGGCAATGGCTTGGTAGGCAACAACTTGAATTGCCATGTCGATGGTGGTGCCTTTCCTGCAAGCAACATGATCGAGCTCATCCTCCTAGTCACAAAGGTGACTTGGAATGTGAACCTTAGCCATGTAGTCCACCATCCCATGCCTGACTCCATTCGCATACACCGCATACTCTGGGCGGAAGGAGTAGTTGGCTCTCAACATGACCTCATTGAGCAAGGCCAAGAAACCTTCAATGTTCTTTCCATGAGTGGCCATCACCAAACATCCCACATCCATCAATGTATGTAAGACAAGGTGAGTTAGAACAATTTACTTGCAAAACTCAACTCATGAAGAAGGAGATGTGGTTAGCTCTAAGATAGGTAAGGGTTAAGTAACAATAACAAGTGACAATTTGTTTCTAAAACAATTTCTTATTTTTAGTGAGTCAATATTTTAGTTTCCTATTATCCCCCCATCCTAACTAAAAGTTGTAATCTCTTACTATCACCCTTAGCCTACTCTGATACCCGTCCGGCCGGCTATTAGGATCCTCTCCCTTTTAATTGAGTACCCAACTCAATAGTCGTCCATTGACTACTAGGTTGGATAGCCCAATTAATTGGTCATCCCAGTACACCTCCCATAAGATGTACTAATCTGTGCCAACCTTCATCTAGGACCAAGCTAGAGCGAGAGAATACATCACAACCATAGATAGAAAATATTACAAATTCAAGTACTTAAGTTTACATCACAAGTTGTTTCACAAACTTAGTTCATCACACCATAAATTACCAACATACAAGCTATACATTAAGAGTTCTGGTGGAAGTTTTTAACATAGTTTAAAAAGATAAACATTGCATGAATGTGCCAAGTTCATGCAACTATGAGACTTGGCCTCTTCACCACTCTTGGTCCTCCTAGGACTCTGGAGCGTAAAAGAAGCCGAGCATGGGTGCAACGTTACCTGCAAAACTCAAGATCATCACAGGGTGAGTACTCAATTGTACTCCGTAGGACTTACCCAATATAGTAAGCAAACGATTATGCATTTGGATAGTAGCAAGGAATACAATTGAATTTGCATAAACACATTTTATAAAAGAATCATAAATGTGAACTATAGACTTAGCATTTGTGAGCATAGCATGGTTAGTTGAAATGGGCAATAAGCAATTGGGATCTTGATCTTCCATGAGTCCTTGTTTCAATCCAACTCTAGTTTGTATCTAGAAGTACAAAAAAGAAACTCTGCAGAGGGGTACACATTAACTCCACCAAAGACAAGGGCTATCGCCCATAAGACCCGTCGGTATAGAAGGGATACCTCGATGTCTCAACCTTTCACCAATTTAGCCAAGGGTGCCCATGAATAGTTAGATAGGTCCTAGGGTAATGGAATCCCATCTACCCGACGCCACCTTCATGCCAAATCCACGGGTAGACCGGTCGCAATTAGGTACTTGGCTTTTCATCCCTATTTATGACAAGTGGTTTGTACAATTATGTTCATGACTTGCTACCATGCATACATGGTCCTTAATCAGATAGCAAGCTATGTCATCCAAGACCATCACCCGTCTTGCCATGACCCAACCCCTCACCAACTATTCATCATCATTTACTTCAATATTGGTCAAGTTTTAGATCATACCCCATTTATGTTGCTTTAGTGGACAAACATGCCCTACATCGTGCGAGAGATGAGAAACCCATCATCAACTCGTCTTCTACCATCTAAGCAAACTAAGCATGAGTTATTCGATAATTGAAATTAAATAAGCAATGTTTAAGTGGTGCGGTGTCGGCAAGGCATGAAAGCTAAACTTAGGAACTCATAGGTAACTATTCATATAGTAACATAGTGATGTAATTAGATAAATATAGTTCATTATGCATTTGCGAAGCATAGGGATGCAAAGGACCTGGCTTGAACGATCTCCTGGGGTGGCTCGTCGATGGTCTCGAACACCCGAACTTCTTCTACAACAACCTCCTTGAAGGTCTCGTCACCTATAGATGTATGATGCTGGATGAGTACAATATTAATGCATATGATAAATGGTATGACATGATTATGCATTGATGTTGTTTGTTTATGGTTCATTCTTATTAACTGGTATATGTAGTATAGAGTAGGGGTTCTGTCGACATCATTGGTGGATGGTCCAACAATGGGTGCGAACGGTGCGTGGTGGTGGTTCGTCATTTACTTAGTGAGAAAATCTAAGTGTTGGACTCTACGAACACTCCATCCTTAGCCACGGACGCTCCGTCAATTTAATTGACCGAACCCGAAGCTAAATAGTTTGGAACACTGTTCTTTATAATTCAATAGACACTCTGTAACTGTTTACAGACACTCCGTTGGTTCTAGGACTCAGCCATTTTTGGTGAACGAGTCTGTGTAGTGCTGACGGACGCTCCACTAGAGAGCGTGGACTCTCTGTCAGTGCAGTCTGTAGCCTATGGAGTTCTTTGTTCTCTAGAAGTGAAGGACAGGATGTTCCGTCAAGTGCGACACGGATAGTCCGTCAGGACAAGTCTGTAGGGTAATTGGTTTTTCTTAGTGTTGAGTGTTCTCACAGAACATTCTGCTGGAGTTGGTGGAAGCTCCACCATGAACTAGCTGCTCTCGGGTTGGAATTACATCCAAAAAATATTCCTACCGGACTGTCCGCGGGTTGTGACGGAGACTCCGCCAGGATAGGTCTGTAGCTTCTAACCTCTCTGAGTTGGTGAATAATGTCATGGACACTCCACCAGTGTTGATGGATACTCCTTGAAATTACTCAGCGCTCTGCCCAAGTGTTTTAGTCGTGCTATCGCATTGACAGAACATTCCGTCGGGTGGGACGGACAGTCCACTAGATGCTGGACAGTGCTGGTTTGGTTCATCTCGAAATGCAAAACTTGTGCTAGGGGTCTTGCATGTGCAATCCATCATCAGGGTAGTGTCCTACCATCTCATAGAACATTTCTAGCTGGGTGGTTTGAACTACATTGCGTGCAAGTTAACCCTAGGTCACATTTTGACTATTTCTTGGTTTGTGTTCGTGTGAAGCAAGAGATTGTGCTTGAGCTTAATTGATCTTACCAAGGGGCTGCAAAATAGGTTGCCAAGCTTCCCTAAGTGGTGAGGAAGCTGGATCTTCCCCTTGGTGACTCGAGCTCGTCTTCTCTTCTTGCTTCCTCCTCCTCCTAGCTCCCAAATGGTGAGGATGAGAGGGCTCCTCCCCCTTCCAAACCCCACCTCTTGTGGACAGCAGCTCCTAGGTCACCTCCATGGCATCCATCTGCTGGTGTTGGCTCCAATCTCCCCTCCTTCCCCTTCCCTTCCTCCTCCTTGCTTGCTTGAGAGTGTGAGAGAGTAGAGAGAGGGTGGATGAACTAGAGAGAGTGTGAGTGTAAGATTGAGAAGGGAGTGTGCTGCTGGTGCCTAGCTTGGCTCTCCATGAGCTTGACAGCTGTGGTTGTGTGTGGGGCCGGGAGAAACGAGCAAGTGACACCTAAGTGCTGCTGCATGGGCAGGCTCGACGGACAGTCCTTTAAAAGTGGCGGACAGTCCGCTAGGGCATGAAGTGCACTGATAAAGCCTGACAAATATTAGTCTGTGCAAATATTTTGACGGACACTCCATCAATCATGACGGACACTCTGCCAAAACTAGCAGTGAGCAGTTTTAATTCAGTTTTTGCACAAGATGAATTTCAAATTGAATTTAAAATGCATATGATGAGTATGAAAATCAACAGGTCATGACTGGGTCATGACATTAACTATGGTGACTTTTATAGTTGTGCTAATTGTTTTATTTTTTTGATTAGTTTAGATGGACCCGCCACTAGAGAACCAGGACGATGCCATGATGGACATTATTAATAATGGCAGTCAATATAATCTTGGCGCCAATGATATGCAAGGAAATGATGATGTCGATAACGACAGTCAATACCTAATAAATATGTCTAGTGATAAGTAAGAAAATGGTGGGCAAGAAAATGTTGTGCAAGAAAATGATGGCGAGGTATATTAATTAAGCCTCTTATGGCTTTAAATATTAATCCATTCGTATATATTAATGAATCTTTTTGTTTTTAGCCCTCTAGATCGAAGAACCCTAGAAGGCAATGAGGCCCGACCAAAAAGTTGGAGGGATGCTTTATAATCTCACATGTTAGTGAGCTTGGCGAACCGCTTCAGCCCAGAGAAAATGCAAGGAAATTTGTAAATCAATATGGAGTTCTTGTTAGGGACAACATCACGATCAGCATTCATGAATGGAAAAAGACTTCCACAGAAGAGGTGAGTTATGTCCCTGAGAGAGAGAAGAATCAGCTTTGGAATGATCTGATACACCATTTTGAACTACCAGAAGGGACATAAGAGTTAGTTAAGAGTTGGTGTAACAACCCTGAAATTCCGGAACCCAACTTTCAAAAACTTTTTCTAAAAACCCTTGCTTGGTGAGTGAAGCATACTAGGAAGCCACCCTAGTTGCACAAGTAGATCCTAAACAAGATGTGTGAGCATTGCATTAACTCAACATGTGAGTTGCCTCTTTTGGATTTCATGATTTGTAAATAAAACTTTGATCAACTTTTAAGCAAATGATCTTGTGGTGCATATGCCAAGAACCCTAGCCTAGTTAAAGACCCTAGAATGACCTTGTAGACATACCTCAAGGGAGTATACATGTTTCTGTATACATGTATACAAGTATAGGGCTAGGGAGTATACATGTATCCGTATACTTGAGGGGCCAAAGTCCACGCTTTTCACCATCATGGAGCATGGCACACTCACGAGCACATACATAGGTCATAGCACGGTGATGCCAAGCCACCTAGGCTCAGGAACATCCATGCCAGCACATCCGCACCCGAGCACCCGCCGTGGCCAGACCCCACCACGGTGAGCCTTGTTCCGATAGCTCTGAACCGGTAGAGGAATCACCACCACCACGACGAGCTACGCCTCACCGGGGAACACACACTGCACTAGCCCACGCTGGTAGAGTTAGCCTGAGGACGCCAGTTGTGTTTGCGATGTTGGCGTGGTGAAACGCCAAGCCACCACTGTGTCAGAGGCATTCCCGTCGATTCCGACTACCTCACTGGAGGAGGAGGAGCCGATGGTGTCCACCGTAGCCATGCACACCTAGCCAAGTAGTCGGTTGACCCCTAGGCTAGACGTAGCCCCTAGTTCACCGAAGCTGAGTTCTTGCTGGAGCTCCACCACGACCGTGTCCATAGTGCGGACTCAACGACACATTTTGGTTGTCGGTGCCACCTTTTTCGCCACCCTTAGGACCCACCAAGGCCCTCTGTTGAGTTGAAGGAGCCCCATAGGCCTTGGCCACGCACACCGTTGAGCCCCTGCGTTCGCCATCGCCATGGCCAGCCTCGCCATGCTCCAAGGCGCTACCTTTTGCCCCTTGCCGTGTTTGTCGTACCACCGTGGAGCTTTAGGGGGCCATAGGAGCCACGTCGAGCCATCGCAAAGCCCCGCCGTGTGCCATCGTTGCCAGTGAGCCCTCAGAAGTCCCGTGTCAAGCACCTGGCGAAGCCGAGCATAGGAGCATTGCCCCTTTTCGCCCTTGCGTGCACCCGGTCCACCATGGATGTTTCTGTGGTCTACGGTGCACCAAGCCCTGGTCCACCATGAGCCAGCCTCTAGACATAGCCTAGTAGGAGCCCAAGCCCGTTACGTGGCCACCTGAGAAGCCAACACGTGTCCGGGCCAGACCAGCCCGGCTCATGACTCGGCCCACCAAGCCCAGTCTGGGCCCGGTCAACATTGATCGTTGACCGTGGACCATTGATCGTTGACTAGACCCCACCTATTAGCGACTGTTAAGCACAGGTCCCACCTGTCAGTTACCAAAACCGAGCCGACCAATCAGGAGTCGCCACATGTCAAGTCCTGAGTTCCCTAATTTTTCTTTTTTAGAAAATGTATTAAACTTAGAAAATTCACAGGAAAATATGAAAAATATGAGGTCTACATCATAGGCTTTTATTTGAGTGCATTTGGATCATTTGGATTTGTGTTGCTTCTTTGTGACTATCTACAGGAGTCGCTTAATGCGGCTATATGTCTCATTTGGTAGCCCCGGAGGAGCAGCAACTTGAGGAGGAGGACTATGAGTACACGGAGGAGCTCAGAAATGACCAAACTACAGGTGCCGTGTCCCACCCAACCTCATAGAATTCTATTTAGACATGCAATTATATAGATGCTAGTGCTTTACTTTCTACAAAATGATCTATGATAGGTTGCGTGGTAGTATTGCTTGGAGCTTATACCTTGATGCTACCTTACCCCTGCACACCCACTGTTAGGCTAGATGCTCACTTTTACTTACTACTCGCTTGTACTTTGCATTATGTCTGTGATGTGATGCTTGGTGGAGGAATGATTGTGAGTGGCTAAGGCACTTGGTGCCACTAAAATGATGTTAACCTGAGGAGATCTTGGTGTGTGTCTTAGGTGTGTGTTGAGGGTCAAGTCGGCCAGACAGGATTCTACAATGAGTCTTGAGGGTGAGTCTTTGTTGGTATTTGTTAATGCAAATAGATAAATCCACAAGTGCACGGATATCGTTGTAGCTTTCACCCAGGAGTATTCCAGGGTATCGTATTTATCTTCAGGGAAGCAATGGTTAAAGAAGTTGATAGTTAACCATCATGTATCTACTAACTAGTATACCGACTAGACTAATGTGGGGGTAAGTGATAAAATAGGATTTTTATATAATGACACACACAGGAGAACTCCATGGTAAGATAGAAGAGTAGACAAGCTAAGCTGGGAGGACAATGGGGGATCTCAAGGTTCCTTTATACTTCTCTATTACTGTGGTTCTATTCTAGAGCAGACCAAAGGGATTAACTAAGTAATGGGTAAGACACCATAGCATCTTGGAGCAACAGTACCTTTTCGACCCTCAATGGGGGTGAGAAAACGTGCTCGGGGGAAAGCAGCCAAAAAGCTCTATGAAAACACCAATCCGAACGTGGTTGATTACAAAGGCCTGGTCAGAGCTGTCACCTCTAGGGCTACCACAACTATCCGTGGGATTGGGCACAAACTCAGGTAACCTATAGTTTTGACACCACGTCTATACTATCGATTACTACTCTAGTCTCACGTGATAACTAGAGCACTCGATCGAGCAGAGATCCCATGCTAAGGTGTGGAACCACTATACTAACCATGCTTAGTTAAACCATTAAGGCAAAAACTAGATAACCATGAAGGATATTTTAGTAATTGGAGAAGATAAATATGAAATACATGAGTCTTACAAAGGACCAATACAAGATTATACCAGACCTCCGAGGGCTCTTCTGGAAATTGAGCATCTCTCCCTAACTCCTGTTGATGGTTATTAACGCCAACTATAAACCATCAACATAAGGGCCAATCAACATAAATGTAATAAAAAAGCAATGACTTATGTTATGATTTCACTTGGTTCCACTTGTACTTGGAGAATTAGGCTTGTAGGGTCAAAATAGAGAAGATTATGCAAAAGCAGGCCATCTAGAAGCATCCAAGGATTCTGGTTCACTTCACAGGATCAATGGGTCCATCTTCACACACTCCAAAGATACAAACCGACATCAACAAGTGTGCAACCCTACGAAAACCTACTCAAGATGAAGCATTGGCCCCACCTACCAGAGGGGATGGCCCACCTACCATGGGGGATGGTTGGCTGACCCTAGGTGTAGGTTAGCCGACCTACCTAGGGGGCCCATCTTCCTCCACCGCCTTGTGTACGTCTCCAAGATCTCCACCCTTGATTTTGAGGTAGTTTTAAGTCGGTTTGATCCAACGATGGTCGTAAGAATTGGTGCGGATTGATGACGTGGCGATTACTTGCTCCCTACTCCATCTCCCCTATAAAAGGACCCCCAGACCCTGTCTGGGAAGGCATCTCTCATTGAGATCAAGACACACCATAAGAGAGAAACCTCCAAAATACTCTCAAGATGTAGAAGTAGAGTAGTTAAGTTGAGAGTTAGGGAGAGTTGAGCTATGCTCAGGTTCTGGAGAAATCTTCAGAGGTCTAGTAAACTTTGTATCTTACCTTTGCAAGACTTATACTTTCATATAGTTATCTTCTCTATTCACTTTTATGCCTTTCATGTGTATGGTTAGTATAGTTTTCATATCGTAGCATCGGATCTCTGCTCGCATCGAGTGCTCTAGTTATAGATTGTAACTAGATTAGTAATCAATAGTGTAGACATGGTGTCTAGACTCTGGCTGGTTTACCTGAGTTTGCGCCTAATCCCACAGTTAGTTGTGGTAGCCCTAGGGGTGACAGCTCTGCTAGGCCTTTGTAATCCACCACATTCGGATTGGTGTTCATAGAGCTTTAGGCAGCCTTCCCCGACCACACTTTCTCACCTCCCTCTAGGGTCGAAAAGGTACTGTTGCTCCAAAGTGTTATTGTGTGATTGCTATATCTATTCATGCTTTAGTATTACCCTCTAGTTTAAACTAGAATAGAACCAAACTAATAAAGAAATATTTAGGAACCTTGGACTCATCCGTTATCCTCTCAATTTAGCTAGACTGCTCTTTTATTTTATCATAGAATTCTCCTATGTGTGTGTCATTATCCATAATTCTTATCATTTATCGCTTACCCCCACTTTAGTCTAGTCGGTATACTAGTTAGTAGATACATGATGGTGAACTATCAACTTCTTTAACCATTGTTTCCCTGTGGATAAATACGATACCTTGGAATACTCCTAGGTGAAAGCTACAGCAGTATCCATGCGCTTGCGGATTTATCTGTTTGCCTTTAAAAATACCAACAACTCCCAACTAGAGCTATTCTACTACTACATCTTGGAATTGGAGTGGAGCCCTTTCTTGTGGTGTGTGTCTGAGAGAGGGAGCACTCCTCTTCTTATACTACCCAAAGGGTGTTTGGAAGGAATATTTAGAAGAGATCCGCAGCGCACCGCCCTCCACAGGAGTGAATTCACTGCCACGCGAAGAGTGGGCCCAAGAGGTGGCAGGGGGGTGTGGCCGCACCTAGGCTGGCCTGCCTCGCCACCGCCTTCGCCTGGTGGGCCTCTGGTTGGGCCTAGATCGTGTCTTTGGTGGTTTGGGGCCTAAGGTAGCCAAGTGAGTGGGCCTTTCTTCTCATTTTCTTATTTGCGCTTTCTTCGAATGCGTATTTGACTATATTTTCCAACATTTCCAAACTTGTGTCCTTCAAAACACATAAACACCAAAACTTATGGAATTTGTTAGCTATAAACCCTATACTAAGTTTAGTGTTTTGAATAAATGGATTTTATGTAGGGTTTTGGTGGTTAAAATTAGGCATTAAGGACCACCAACAAGCTCCCCCGCACTTGCTCTTTGCTCGTCCTCGAGCAAAGGTATATGTAATTATGAAGTATGACTTCAAAAGATACGATGTTAGCATAAAAGTTATTCCATGTCATTCCTCATACTTGTGGATTTTGGTGTGGCTACCATGTCGCCATGAGCTGTTGAAAAGTGGAATGACTTTGACACCAAGTCATCACTATCCCACTATGAAGCATACTTGGAGTTTTTGTAAATTTTGAAATTGAAAGCATAGCACATAATTCTCCTCAAATGATACTCTCAAGTCGCTCAATGTGTATAGTCCTCACCAAAGGCTTTTGAATTTGCCTTTTTTCCATCCTACTTCTAAAAAGGCTTATGTGGAGCTTTGGGTAGGGATGAAAAGAGAGGCATACTTGCATCACATAATATTGCTAAGTCAAAAACCGGATCCAAGGAGATGCAAAGCCATACACTTTGATCAAGAAATGCAAGTGTGTGGAAAATAAACTCTTTTTGGTGTAGACTCCTTTTTCATGACTCTCTCCCTCTTTGCTTCATTATGGAAAACATGGGCTATCTTTTCTTCTCTTCTTTTTTTTCTCTCTTGCCTTTTTGGCATGGATATTATTTCTCTCTTTTTTTTTCCTCACATGCTTTTTAGCATGGATTTCTCTTCATGCCCCTTTTTTTAGCATGAATATTTTTTTATTTTTGCATAGCCCATGTTTTTGTTGGCAAAGGAGGATTTTGTGAGAGAGGGTCATGACATATGAATGGAGTATTTTTATTTGGTGGATGGATGGCATGTTTTTGCGCTACTCTCAGTGTAAGAGTCGACATGTTATATCTAGGTGTACGGGAATCTTGATCATGGGTGCATGACGAGAATCTCTCAAGGGTCACAACAATTTGACAAAGCTCAACATGATAACAAGCAGCATATGTTTCAAGGTTTTACAAAGTGTAATATCATATGGCTTTGGAAGGATATTTCACCATTGAGGAGAGGTATTGCTATAAATTTTGAAGTTTAGCAAAAGAGAATTTCTCCAATAGCTTACATAGAAAAGATTGGATTTCTTTAGTCTTTGCCATATCTCACTTCACAACAACTTAGTTGACATGTTTTCCTAATAAAGATGTGTCCACAAGTAACAAGTATATCAACTAGGAATAAGGTTTATGCCGGACAATCTTTATAAAGTCAAGTTCATAATTTGGCAAGATTTTATTTCACATTTTAAGTTTGATTGTCATGTTTGGCATTTTTAAACACAATCAAACTCATAGGAGCAAATCATGGGTGAGGAAATGGAGTGCAAACCAGCGTTCCAGCGTGAGGGTTGCTCGAGAGTTTGGCAGAGTAGGGTCGGATCAGCCACACTTGGACTTTTATGTCATTCGACACTAAAAGCCAAGTGTGTGTGTTGGAGCATCCCCTTCGTGTGTATTGCAGCACCCATGTTTTTAGACATCGTTCACCCTTCGTTCCTGTAATTGTTAGTGACCAAGAATACCCGAAGGGAACTTGTCTAGCTCCATGATCTTTGTTTATTGTGGGAGAAAGGGAGGTCATAGCTTTATTCTAAAATATAAGTCTAAGTTAAAACGAGTTTATTATGCAAAGCAAATATTTTATTATTATTATTATAAAAAAACTCTAATAACTAAAAATGAAATTTTTATTTTATTATCATTATATATATTATTTTTTTGATGAGTTTATCATGGTGAGCAAGGCATAAAAGGTATCACAAATATGTCCTTAAGCTCATTTTCTATAGTCATGTTATTATTTTTATATTTATTTTTATTTTTTGAAAGTAAAAAGAATTTTTTTAAATATTGATGTATTTGCAAAAGTTGAGATTTGAAATTAAGAATGCATTAAATGTGTGATAACTACTGATTTACCTTCGGCAAGGACTCACCGTTTTAAGTCTGTTGAGCAGGACTTCTCTATTGCATTTTAGCTTGAATTGGCATCATCTCATCCTAGAGATGGATAAGGATGATTGCACTTCTTGTTTTTGCCATGCCATCATGATCTTCACGTGGTTTTGGCTTGGCGGGTGCGTGGTTCATTTTTCGATCAAGGTTTCATCCTTGCATCAGGTTAGTGGACCATACATACCCGAGGGATTTTAGAAAGGTTTTTGAAATGATAGTGGTTGATGTAATTTAACACCCTAAAATTTGCACTCTTTGAAAATAGCCTAAAATGATTTATTTATGCATTATTGTGAGCATGCAAATATAGGAAATTAATAATTTTTATTAAATTAAAAGCAACTATAAGGCTAGCAACATGTTGATGCATCCATGCTGCTGCATTTATATTATTGTATTGTGTGGATTTGATCAAAACTGAAAATGATTTCAAAATCTTTTGGAAATGGATTTGGAAATCTCTTGAAATAAAAAAGAGAAAGGTAAACTCCGTCATTCTCCTTTTGGCCCGTAGGCTCAGTCCCTCTCTCTCGGCCTGCCGTTCCCCGCAGGCCGCTCCACCCCATAGGCCAGTGGCCAAGCCGGCCCGCTCGGCCTCGCCGTCCCCTCGGCCCAGCGCGCACACGTGGCCCTCGTCGCCCGCTAGTTGCCGCAATGGCGCCGTGCCGCTACCGCTACATCCTGCTACCATGTTGGCCCTGCCAACCAGTCTGCCGCAGCTGCTAACCGCCTAGGCTCGCCTATCGGGGTCATCCCTAACCTCCCACGCTGAAATTGGGCGGACGCCCCTATGCCTATCCTGCCATACCGCCCGAGCTTCACGGTGCCCTTGGCTTACCCATGTGGGCCCATGCCTCTATAAAAGGGGTCCTAGATGCCACAGCCACCCCCTACTACTCCTAGCACCAACTGCCACCTTGCTCAAGTTCGCAGAGCTATCGCAAACCCTAGTGGAGCGAGCCACTGGGCTCGCCTCACCGTTTCACCGCCTCGCCATCGTCTTTTGGCCTTCGCCCAGGTTTGTCATGCCATAAGGAAGCCCCTTATCATTTATCTTGATCATTTTCGCTTCTATCTACTAACCCATCGTCACCGGACTTCGCAGAGCCGTGCCGCCCACCTTCCCGAGTAGCTTGCCGTCCCCGCTCCATCTCCACCTCTGGTTTCACCCATGGTGAGCTCGCCGTTTTCCCCTCTTTCTCCCTGTACTTTTCCCGCTTTGAATCGTGGTTCGTAGGGATGTTTTTGCGTGCGCTGGTGACCTTCTTGCCACAAGCCATGGCTACACCGCCGCGTTGCTACTGTTCCCGGCTGGCGCTCTCTCTCTCTCCCCCTCCGTGATCTAATCTGAACCGCCCATCTTAGATCCAACGGCTTAGATCGCTCCATACCCTTTCACCGAGAATCTTCTTAAAGAGCCCCTCTGCTTTTTCCTTGTTATGCCTGCTGCCCCTGCCAGATTCAAAATGCTGATTTTGATTTTTTTTTAAATCGAAAATAGATTCGGTTTATTCATAGAACTGGCGTTGTTCATGTTTTGCTCATAAAAACTCCGTTTTAGATCCGATTTGATCTGTTCAAGTTGCATTAGGTTCATAACTAAGTAATCTACATGTTTATAACACAGTTAATCATGTTTTCAACTATTAAAATTCGTGGCTAGATTTAATTTATTAAATTGCTATAGGAAAACTTGTTTAATTCATAACTTTCACGTTTTAGATCCGATTTTTGTGATCTTCGCTTATGTGTGTTCATAGAGAGACGTAGATTCATTTTATAAACCTTTCATATTGTTTTCATACTGTTGGTGTACTATTCTAATCATAGGCTTGTATGCTTTGCATGATTCTCTCTAGATGCGTGTTGTTGCTATGTTGATCGAGTACAGACGGTGAGCAGTTCACGGGTGACCAGTAGTACATCTTTGACAACCTGGATCAGCAGGAACCCTTTGAGCAAGGCAAGTATAACATGGGATCTACCTTGTTGTCCTATTTACCACTACTCACTTGAATCATGTGCATGTGTCTAATTTGTTACCCGCAAGGATATCCTAGTTTATTGCTATCTTGTACCTTGATACGTATGGATTACTTGCATATGGTTAGTTTGTTAGCGCTCAAATTAACTATACATGATCTAAATGATGGCTAATGTTTCTATGCAACAAAGGATAAAACTTGCTTTTTAGCAACTTGAATGTAGGGTGAGAGCAATCGGGCTTTTTACATGATGCTCTTGTCCTCTCTAAGGACTTATCTGTCGGCAAAAGCTAGGATTTACCGTACAACCGTGAGGGCTACATGGCTCTAGTTTTAGTTCAGTAGAAGGACCTTTTCTAGCTTGTTAGAGGTTACCTTTATGGCGTAAAAGGGGCTTGACAAGTCGGGTATAGTGCTGCCTCTATCCTTATGTGTATAGCCTACATAGAATGTGGCATCGGGAAGGGGAGCTCTACATCTACTCGCTGACTGGAAACCTAGCGGCCCTAACTTGTTAGACGATCCTTTGAAAGGCTTCAGAGTGTACCCTGCCTGCTCACCTTGGAAGCGTTTTGGGAGTAATTAACCTGGGCATATGGGTAACAAGACTCATGGTCAAACTGTACAACCTCTACAAAGTGTTAAAAACTGTTTATAATAGCCGTGCTCATGGACACGAGCAGCCCAAAAAACTCATAGAATAATGGAACTCTTTATGTTGTTGATAATTGATGAGATAAAATGTTGCTTTATATGGTCATGTGGTTTAATTGGTGCGTAAGCATAACTTGTTACTACTCTAATGCTAAAACTATGACTTATTAAAAATGCTAATCGCAGTCAAACCGTGTCAACCCTTTTGGGCTTCATAACCCCATGTTATTCTTGTTGAGTACGAGATGTACTTATGCTTGTTATTTTTACTACTTGGATAAAAATCCCGGATGGGTAACAGATGGCAATGGTTATGAGAACTATCCTGAGGATTACTAGGTTTGGGATCAACCAGTCGACCGTTCCCTGTGTATATGGTGGCTCCCTGGTGTTATCTTTAGTTATACCATTTGTTTAGACTTTGATGTCTATGTAATGAATTAATATTCATGATGTAATAAGGCACTGAGCTTGGTACTTCCTTTGTAATTTGTCTCTATATGTGCATGATTGATTCTTGGGCACACATATGGTTTATATCCAATTTTGCCTTTAAAATTGGGTGGGACAAATTGATATCAAAGCCGTGTTGACTGTAGAACGCAAGCCTAGTTAGTGATGGTCGTCTTCGCATCTTTTGCTCCACTTGTTCCTGCTTACTACCTTAGTCTTGTTAATTGGTAAAATGATTATGCTTCTTTTACTTTACTCCATTATAAAATTTATTGTTTCTAATTCTATCTCAAATGTAAATCTATAGATGCCTCGTGCCAAGAAGACCGCTCGCATCAGCACCGGAGGCTACTACCCAGCACGTGCTCTGTTTGCACCCATGGCACCATCGTAGGAGGAGGTCATGGTCATTTCAGATGATGAGGAGGACCCCGTGCTCGTGGAGGACATCACTGAAGAAGACGAAGAGGAGTGGGTCGCCGCACCTGCACTAGCACCCGCACCAGCACCAGCACCTACACCAGCGCCAGCTCCTGCACTAGCACCAGCTCCTGCACGAGCGCCAGAGCCATTTCTAGAGGAAGCTGCATATGTGCCACCACCAGCTGCTCCAAGGGTGGAGGATGAGATGGGTTGGACTCGCAAGTACTACTTAAAGCAAGCTCCAGACACAGCCTACTACCATTCACTGCTCATCAACATGCTTGAAAAATACTACCCAGACATGAATGCCAACATCAAGTATTACAGTGCTGAGTATACGCACCCCTTGGAGGCCACGTACTAGAAGACAGATATGCCCATCACTATTTGGAATGAAAGCAAGGATGGCCAGCAGGTGGACACTGTCCATGGACACACAGAAAGACGGGCTAAAGCGTTGGATAGCATGGAGGACGCAGCTCAGGAGTCCTACATCCACTATTATGGTCGACGCTATGAGGCCATGAAGGAGGATCCCTTTAGGTTCCTTCCTCGCCATGATCCAACGGATGGGACTTGGCTGATTAGAGATCCCCAGAATAGTGATCCAACCTTGGGATGCAATGGTCAGGCATTGTCATGCGTTGAAGATGGTGAATGAGGACCTCCAAGAAGAGCTACGTGAGGTGCAGAGGTCCGAGAAGCATTTCCAAAAGCAGATTGATGCCCCGAGAGCTCAGCTCGGATTGCCCCCGATCTACAAGAAGAACCTCGAGGAGTATACCGTCATCGACACCGCCCCTTAGAGTTATGATGCCCCTTTGTAATAAAAATGATGTTAGTTCCGCGAGTTGAGTCAAGTCAGTGTGTCTCTTGTGAGTCTTTATTGCTTAGTTGCTTGTTCTTGTGACTTTGGTTGATTTGGACTTTTCATGATTGTTGGGAGATTTTGGGCATGTCCACAAATCCTATAGTTAAGAACCATAAGTTTGAGTTGATGACTGATATAGTTGGGGTTGCTTTATCTTGTCTCCGCTGTTTCTGTTTTTCTGGAGCAGTCTGTGTTCTTTATCTTATATCTCAAAATCCGTATGTCTAGAAATCACGAAAATTTTATGGAAATAACTAGACTTCTGTATCTTTCAAATGCATCTATAATCTCATTTTTATCAGTTCGGGTTTGGGAGATCTAACTGCCGCAAGCTGAGGTTGCTGCGCTGTCTGGGGTACAGAACAGTTTGGGTTGTTCTCTGTTTTTTATTAACTTAATGACAGAATCTGAAAAAGTGTTATATAATAAAGTTATAGAAAATTCCATAAGCTTTCCAACCATTTAAAGAACACCTTTATTTGGGGTCTGGAACTGGAGATATGACTGTTTTACCGATCTGCTGTTGTTGGAACTCGCCCAGAAAATTTCCAGCATTGTTCTTTATCCTTTATAAGTGATCTATAATTTGGATATCTCAAAAATTTTGCACATTTGTTGGAAAAAAGATGACCGCCAGAGGAAGAGGCAGGGACCATGGCCGAGGTGCCCCCGCTAACCCACCACCACCGGTGATCGTCGAAGAGCTCATGGGAATGCAGGCGCAGCTGATGCAGACGATGATGCAACTTATACAGAACCAGCCTGTCAGAGGACCACCGCCTATTCAAGTCAGGGACAAGCGCGGGGAGCTTATGAAGGGACACCCCCAATGTTCACCCACGCTACTAACCCCTTAGAGGCAGATGATTGGCTACGTGCTGTGGAGAAACAACTGAACATAGCACAGTGCAGTGATCTGGAAAAAGTGTTGTATGCTTCCGGCCAGCTTCAGCGAGTAGCTCAAGATTGGTGGGAGTTGTTCCAATATGGATGTCCCAACAATGCTCCTGCTATTAGCTAGAAGGAATTCAGGGGCAACTTCAGGTCTTATCATATCCTAGAAGGGTTGGTGGAGTTACAACAGGAAGAGTTCAGGGCCCTGAAGCAAGGGTCTATGTCTGTGGTTGAGTACCGTGATAAGTTTGCCCAACTATCACGTTACGCCCCTAGTGAAGTGGCTGAAGATGACCAAAAGCAGCATCACATTCTCAAGGGGTTGTATGATGGCCTTCAGCTCTAGCTCATGTCTAACACCTACCCTAATTTCCAAGCTTTGGTGAATCCCGCTATTATGATTGACAACAAGCGCAAGGAAATGGAAGCTAAGAAGAGGAGGCTTCAAGGACAGGCCTCTGGAAGCAACACTCGCCCGCATGCCAATCCATATCAAGGTTTCTAGCAAAGGTACCAGGGGCAATCCAATCAGTGGAACCATGGTCAGTACCCGCAGCGCAACCAGTTCCAGCAGCGTCAGCAAAATCAGCAGCAGGGTAGCCAGCAAGTACCACACCAGAACCCCTCCAACAACATCCTCGTGAACAATGGTGCACCTAACACTTCTAACAAGTATTTCTGCTATGGCAAAGAGGGCCACATGTCATACAACTGCCCTGAGAAGCCAAACCAGCAGAACCCCTAGAGGCAGAATGGCAATCAGAGGCTAGCACCCAATTCTAGAAGGGTGAACCATGTGTCTGCTAATACCGCGCAGGAGGCGCCTGAGGTCATGCTAGGTACATTTAGTGTCAACTCTATCTCTGCTACTGTTCTTTTTTATTCTGGTGCTTCACATTCTTTCATTTCACAAGCTTTTGTTAGAATGCATAGTATACCCTTATGTGTCATGAAAAACCCCATATTAGTAAATTCACCAGGAGGTAGCATGCCAGCTTCCTATTGGAGTCCCACAGCTAGTCTTTCTTTAAGGGGGTTGACTTCAAAGTGAGACCTATTGTGTTGAGAACGGCTGGTATTGATCTAATATTGGGTATGGATTGGATGATGCAACACCAGGTAGTGATTCAGTGTCAGGAGAAAGCAGTTGTTGTGATGGCACCTAATGGTGATAGAATCTGTGCTGATGTGGTAGTGCAAGCACCACCGACAGCCTCTGTGAATTAACTAAATGATGATGCCAACCAGCAGGACTGTGTTGTGGAGGAGTTTCTAGATGTTTTCCCTGATGACTTGCTAGGTATGCCACCCGACCGTGATATTGAGTTTATTATTGAATTATTACCTAGAACTGCACCCATAGCTAAGCGTCCATATAGAATGGGGGTTAATGAATTAGAAGAACTTAAGAAACAATTAAAGGAGCTACAAGAGAAAGGTTTCATACGCTCCAGTTCATCTCCATGGGGGGCGCCTGTGATCTTTGTGGATAAGAAGGATGGCACCCAATGGATTTGTGTGGATTATTGGTCTCTTAATGAAGTCACTATCAAGAATAAGTAACCATTGCCAAGGATTGATGACTTGTTTGATCAGCTGAGAGGTGCCTGTGTGTTCTCTAAGGTTGATCTTCGCTCTGGTTATCATCAATTGAAGATTCGATGTTCTAACATACCTAAGACAGCATTTACTATGAGGTATGGATTGTATGAGCCCACAGTTATGTCCTTTGGTTTGACTAATGCGCCAACATACTTCATGTACTTGAAGAATAAAGTGTTCATGGAGTTTCTTGATAAGTTTGTGGTGGTATTCATTGATGATATATTGGTATTCTCCAAGATTGAAGATGAACATGCTGAACATTTAATGTTGGTCTTGCAAAAACTCAGAGAACATAAGTTGTATGCTAAGCGAAGCAAGTGCGAGTTTTGGTTGAAAGAAGTCTCTTTTCTGGGTCATATTGTCTGCAATGGTGGAATAGCAGTGGATCTAAGCAAGGTAGAAGCTATGCTCAACTAGAAACCACCCACCAACATGAGTGAGATTCACAGCTTTTTGGGACTGGCTGGGTAACTACTAGAGAACAGACTTTAGAACGATGTCCCAATTTAGCATTCGCCTCGACATTTTTTGCCCCCGGGACTAAAGGACCCTTTAGTCCCGGTTGGTAATACCAACCGGGACTAAAGGTCCCTGCCCAACGGTAGTCCGCGGGGCAGGGATCTTTAGTCCCGGCTGATATTACCAACCGGGACTAAAGGTTTAGTCCCGGTTGGTAATATTAGCCGGGACTAAAGCTTTTAGTCCCGGTTTGGGTGATGCCCCGGGAATAAAGATTAATCTTTAGTCCCGGTTTGGACCCCTAACCGGGACTAATTATCCCGGCCTATAATTCAGCTCATTTCTTCCTCCCCGAGCCCGAGCCATTCCATTCAAACTCACTGCCTCTGTTCTTCAGCTTGCTGTTGTTCTTGCTCTCTCCCCCTCCATTGGTGTTGCTCTTCGATTTTGGAGGTAACAAACTTAATCCTCTTATGTTTTATCAGTAGCTTATCTCATTTTGCGATGTAGATGCATGTGTAACTTTATATGTTGGACTTTATTATGATTTTATATGTCATTTTTAGCTCAAAATCACATGATGATTTGCATATATGTTTGGATAAACAAAAGTTAAATTAGTTCATCAAAATCATGCCTCGCTCGTCCTCGCTGGAGCACGCGCCATCCTCATCCCCGGTGGCTTACGTGATCTTAGAATTAATTTTTCCATGAAATGAAAAACTTAGAAAATTGTTAGAAAATTGTAGAAAATCCGTACTAGTTGAACTTGTGGACCGTGTTTAGCTTGGCAAGCATGTTCTCCGCCGAGCGGTAACGGACGTCAAGGAGGAGCTTTGATTCTACGAGGGAGAGCGACAACAGTCATGGAAGACCGTGTTCCCTTTCTCGTAGAATCGGAGCTCTTCCTTGGCCAAGTACGGTGCCGTCCGGTGGAGAAATGCTTGCCGAGATGATCACGTAAGCAAGGTCAACTAGTACGGATGGTTATTTATTGAAACATGTTTTTGAGCTATAATTTGATGGATATTTGATAACTTCAGACCTACAAATGTCATCTACAAATGTTACTATCCTCGGCAACCTAAACGCCCATGAGCTTGCCGATATCGAGCAGGTCACTTAGAATTATTTTTTCCATGAAATGAAATACTTAGAAATCATGCCTTTTATTTTTTAGAATTAAATTTTCCATGAAATGAAAAACTTATAAAATAGTTAGAAAATTGTAGAAAATCCATACTAGTTGAACTTGCGGACCGTGTTCAGGTCGGCGAGCATGTTCTCTGCCGAGCGGTAACGGACGTCAAGGAGGAGCTTTGATTCTATGAGGGAGAGCGGCAACGGTCGTGGAAGACCGTGTTCCCTTTCTCGTAGAATCGGATCTCTTCCTTGGCCAAGTACGGTGCCATCCAGTGGAGAAATGCTCGCCGAGTTGATCACGTAAGCAAGGTCAAGTAGTACGGATGGTTATTTATTGAAACATGTTTTTGAGCTATAATTTGATGGATATTTGATAACTTCAGACCTACAAATGTCATCTACAAATGTTACTATCCTCGGCAACCTAAACGTCTGCGAGCTCGCCGATATCGAGCAGGTCACTTAGAATTATTTTTTCCATGAAATGAACTACTTAGAAATCATGCCTTTTTTTAGAATTAAATTTTCCATGAAATGAAAAACTTAGTAGATAGTTAGAAAATTATAGAAAATCCGTACTAGTTGAACTTGCGGACCGTGTTTAGCTCAGCCAACATGTTCTCTGCCGAGCGGTAACGGACGTCAAGGAGGAACTTTGATTCTACGAGGGAGAGCGGCAACGGTCGTGGAAGACCGTGTTCCCTTTCTCGTAGAATCGGAGCTCTTCCTTGGCTAAGTACGGTGCCGTCCGGTGGAGAAATGCTGGCCGAGATGATCACGTAAGCAAGGTCAACTAGTACGGATGGTTATTTATTGAAACATGTGAAATCCGTACTAGTTTTGTTTAAATATATCATTTTAGAAAATATGAAATTTACACTAGTTTGCAAAAATAAGTATAGAAAGTAGATGACAACTGGTACCGGATCCTCGGCCTCTCGTTCGGTTGCGAAACGACTGAGGCCAGAACTCCCTCTCATTATCTGCGGCAAGTGTAAGCAGAAGATTGTGATGGAGTACCGAGTCAAGAGACAGGGACCCAACAAGGGTCGTGTTTTCTACAAGTGCTCGGATCGCGATGTGAGTTTCTTATGCATTTTATAATTATGGCTAATTGACCTGCTTTTCTTGAATATTTTTGACTAAATATTTTTTGGCTTTAATTTCAGTGGGAGGGCAATGGATACGATGGTTGGTACTGGGAGGAAGATTATGCTACATACGTGCAGAATTTGGGTGCGCTTGAGGTAGTGGCTGCTGCTGATGAGGCAGTGAGCCAGCAGGAGAAGCTTATTGATATTCAACAGAAGAATGATTTGTCTGTTTTAGTTGCGTACGATCACGAAATAATTATGTTACTGAAGTGCATTGTAGTTTTAGTTTGTTTAGTGATAGTTGGGATTGCTTACGTTGTAGCCAGGCTTAGTTAATTAATCAACCGTGTGTGTGTCATTTATGTTGTGTAATAAAATACTTAATTATGTTCAAGGTTTTCATAATTTGTCGTGTAATACAGATTATGTCATGCCATTGGATGTATAATGCCGATCGCCGCTCCCAAGACTTTATTGAGGGCTTGCACTATTTCTTAGGTGTGGCCAAGGCAAATAAGCGGGATGGTTTCATGTGCTGTCCATGTGCCCTATGTAAGAATTTAAAGTAATATTCAAGCTCAATGAGTCTTCATTCACATTTGCTTAAGTTAGGTTTCATGTCAAATTATATATGTTGGACTAAGCATGGAGAAAGCGGGGTCATGATGGAAAAGGTGAAGGAGAAGATTTAGACATTGATGACATTATTGCTCAGTATGGTGCCTTTGATGATACTACAATGGGGGGAGATGAAGAAGAGGTAGCGGTAGAAGATGATGTCGGTGATGCTCTTGGCGATGCCATTCATGATGCACAACAAGAATGGGAAAGTGAAAAAGAGAAAGTTAAGTTTGAGCGCATGCTTGAGGATCATAGGAAGTTGCTATACCCGACGGCCAAAGAGGGGCAAAAAAAGCTGGGTACAACACTGGAATTGCTACAGTGGAAGGCAAAGAATGGTGTATTTGACAAGGCATTTGGGAATTTATTGAACCTCATAAAGAAGATGCTTCCGAAGCCAAATGAATTGCCCACCACTACGTATGAAGCAAAAAAGGTTGTCTGCCCTTTGGGATTAAAAATCCAGAAGATACATGCATGTCCTAATGACTGCATCCTCTACCATGGCAATGAATACGAGAATTTGGATGAATGCCCGGTATGTAAAGCATCGCGGTATAAGATTAGGCGCGATGATCCTGGTGACGTCGAGGGTGAACAACATCCTAGAAAGAAAATCCCTGCCAAGGTTATGTGGTATGCTCCTATAATACCACGCTTAAAACGTTTGTTCAGAAATAAAGACCATGCAAAGTTGTTGCGGTGGTATAAAGAAGACCGTAAGGTAGACAATATGCTGAGACACCCAGCTGATGGGTCCCAGTGGAGAGCGATAGACAGGGAATTTCTAGAGTTTGCAAATGAGGCTAGAAACTTAAGGTTCGCCTTAAGTACAGATGGTATGAATCCTTTTGGAGAGCAGAGCACTAGTCATAGCACTTGGCCAGTTACTCTATGTATCTACAACCTTCCTCCATGGTTATGCATGAAGCGGAAGTTCATTATGATGCCGATCCTTATCCAAGGTCTGAGGCAACCTGGCAACGATATTGATGTCTATCTGAAGCCATTAGTTGAAGAACTTCTAGTTTTATGGAACAAACTAGGTGTACATGTCTAGGATGAGTACAAACAAGAACACTTTGACCTATGAGCAATGTTGTTCGTAACCATCAATGATTGGCCTGCTTTAAGTAATCTTTTAGGTCAGACAAACAAAGGATATAATGCATGCACACATTGTTTTGATGACCTTGATAGTATATATTTGAAAAGATGTCGAAAGGTTGTGTACCTTGGCCATCGTCGATTCCTTCCTTTGAATCACCAAGTAAGAAAGAAAGGGAAGCATTTTAAAGGTAAGCCAGACCACCGGAAGAAGCCTCATAACCGAACCGGGGAAGATGTACTCGCAATGGTCAAGGATGTGAAAGTAGTATTTAGAAAGGGACAAGGCAGTGAATCTGTTCCCAAAGATGCTAAGGGACATGCACCCATGTGGAAGAAGAAGTCCATCTTTTGGGAGCTACCCTATTGGCAAGTCCTAGAGGTCCGCAACGCAATCGACGTGATGCACCTGACAAAGAATCTTTGTGTGAACCTGTTAGGATTCATGGGTGTGTACGGGAAGCCAAAGGATTCACTTGAAGCACGCTAGGACTTGCAGGGCATGAAAGAACGAGACAACCTTCATCCAGAGAAGATAGATGATGGACATCATTACTTAAGTCCTGCTAGCTACACGCTTAGCAAAGAAGAGAGGGACAGCATGTTCGAATGTCTAAGCAGCATCAAGGTCCCATCAGGATTCTCCTCCAATATAAAGGGTATAATAAATGTGCCAGATAAGAAATTCCTAAACTTAAAGTCCCATGACTGCCACGTGGTTATGACGCAATTGCTTCCAGTTGCTTTAAGAGGAATTCTACCTCCACATGTATGTCTAGCCACCGTGAAGCTATGTGCATTCCTTAATGCAATTTCTTAGAAGGCAATCAATCTAGTGGAACTAGCTACTCTACAGAATGATGTGGTTCAATGTCTTGTCAGCTTTGAGTTGGTGTTCTCTCCATCCTTCTTTAATATCATGACACACATCCTAGTTCATTTGGTGAAGGAGATTAGTATTCTTGGACCTGTGTTCTTACATAACATGTTCCCCTTCGAGAGGTTTATGGGAGTCTTGAAGAAATATGTGAAAGTCCGTTCTAAGCCTGAAGGAAGCATCGCCCAGGGCTATGGAACAGAGGAGGTCATTGAGTTCTGTGTTGACTTTATTCCTGACCTTGCCCCGATTGGCATTCCCGAATCACGACACGAGGGGAGACTCAGTGGTAAAGGAACTTTAGGGAAGAAAACATATATCGGCATGGAAGACGATTATTTCAATAAAGCACACTACACAGTTCTTCAGAACTCATCATTGGTGCATCCGTACATCGAGATACATAAGGAGTTCTTACGATCCAAGTTTCCAGGGAAGACTGAAGCTTGGATTAGGCGTCAGCACATGGAAAGTTTCAGTGGTTGGTTGCGAAAAGAATGTCAAGGCGATGACAATATTGATGAGCAACTGTATTTGTTGGCTAGGCAGCCATCATGGCATATCCTCACGTACCAAGGGTATGAGATAAATGGGAATACATTTTACACAGTTGCCCAAGATAAAAGGAGCACCAATCAAAATAGTGGTGTTCACATAGATGGCACAGATCCAAATGGGAATATACAAACATATTATGGCCGCATAGAAGAGATATGGGAACTAGACTACGCACCTAATTTTAAAGTCCCTTTGTTCCGTTGCCAATGGGTGAAGCTGACCGGAGGAGGGGTAATAATCGACAAAGAGTATGGAATGACAACAGTGGACCTCAACAATATTGGGTATAAAGAGGAACCATTCGTCCTTGCTGCCGATGTGAGTCAGGTGTTCTATGTGAAAGACATGTCTACAAAATCAAAGAGAGGAAAAAACGAAGACATCAACTCAATGATCAATGAGCCAAAGCGCCACATAATTCTTTCTGGGAAAATAAATATAGTGGGAATTGAAGACAAGTCAGACATGTCAGAAGATTACGAAAGAAATGTCCGAATTCCACCCTTCATAGTGAAGAAAGATTCAAGCATCATGTTAAATGATGAAGACACTCCATGGTTACGACAAGATCATAACCAAGGGTCATACGTCAAGAAGAAATTCACTGTTGTGCCCGCATGATACAACGATGCATGTTTAATATATTATGTTTTAGAGACAGATATTATGTAATATGTTATGACTTCACAATTGTAGATCTTGCTGAGATGATCAAACTTGGTATTCAGAGTTTTTTCATCTGAGGTCATTTAGTGTCTCATTTGAGCAAGTTTGACCAAGTCAAATTTGGTCAAATAAAAAAACAACACTTTGACTCTAGTATTATGAACTCTAAATGACTTCAAATTGAAAAGTTTTGAATACCAAGTTTATTAAACTCAAAAAGATCTACAATTGTTGTTTTGGTCAACTTTCCATTTGAGAAAGTTTGGATGGTTCAAATTTGTGATTTTTAAATTTCGACGCCTACAAACTAGTTTTCGGGACCATAGATTGTCTCAAATTGAAAATTTTTGAATACCAAGTTTGTTAAGCTCATCAATATATACAATCCATATATAGGCCATTTTTTCATTTGAGAAAGCTTGAACAAAATGTAGTTCAAATTTCACAAGTGTGTGACATAGTTTTAGAAAGTCTATATGAGATTCAAGAAGTTGTGACTAGTGTTTGACAAAAATTTCTCAAATGGAAAAATAAGCTATGTAACAATTGTAGATCTTGCTGAGATGATCAAACTTTGTATTCAGAGTTTTTTCATCTGAGGTCATTTAGTGTCTCATTCGAGCAAGTTTGACCAAGTCAAATTTGGTCAAATAAAAAAAGAACACTTTGACTCTAGTATTATGAACTCTAAATGACTTCAAATTGAAAAGTTTTGAATACCAAGTTTGTTAAACTCAAAAAGATCTACAATTGTTGTTTTGGTCAACTTTCTATTTGAGAAAGTTTGGACGGTTCAAATTTGTGATTTTTAAATTTTGACGCCTACAAACTAGTTTTTGGGACCCTAGATTGTCTCAAATTGAAAAGTTTTGAATACCAAGTTTGTTAAGCTCATCAATATATACAATCCTTATATAGGCCATTTTTTCATTTGAGAAAGCTTGAATAAAATGTAGTTCAAATTTTACAAGTGTGTGACATAGTTTTAGAAAGTCTATATGAGATTCAAGAAGTTGTGACTAGTGTTTGACAAAAATTTCTCAAATGAGAAAATGAGCTATGTAACAATTGTAGATCTTGCTGAGATGATCAAACTTGGTATTCATAGTTTTTTCATCTGAGGTCATTTAGTGTCTCATTTGAGAAAGTTTGACCAAGTCAAATTTGGTCAAATGAAAAAACAACACTTTGACTCTAGTATTATGAACTCTAAATTACTTCTAATTGAAAAGTTTTGAATACCAAGTTTGTTAAACTCAAAAAGATCTACAATTGTTGTTTTGGTCAACTTTCCATTTGAGAAAGTTTGGATGGTTCAAATTTATGATTTTTAAATTTCGACGCCTACAAACTAGTTTTCGGAACCCTAGATTGTATCAAATTGAAAAGTTTTGAATACCAAAAAAGTTGTAGAACAAAAAATACTACATTTTTTTTATTTTTATAGGTTCAACAAAAATTTCCTGTCAATTTTGGTCAAAAACCGAGAAAAAATTGAAACATTGACGTTACAATAATGTGATAATAAATTTCCTATCGAATAATATTAGTTTTATTAATTTTAAGTTACAAATATATTTTTGCATTAACAAAATACTTAGTATTAGTAACATTTATATTCTATATTCATAAAAGAAATTAAAAACTTTAGGTTACAAAATTTTCCTATTTACAATAAATAATTAGTTAATCAATAGTATTTTTTAAAATAAATATTGCAAAGTATTGAAGTTGCTATGGAATTAATTGATTAACCTAGTATTAAACAAAATCAAAATCCCAAGCCTTTCCAATTATGCTATCGGGTTGCCAAAATTTTCAGGCCTTCAGTCCCGGCCCAGGCCAAGAACCGGGACTAAAGGGTGGGCGGCAATTTCGGTGCCCGCCCAAAAATACCTTTAGTCCCGGCTGTTAACATCAGCCGGGACTAAAGGACATTTAGTCCTGGCTGATAAGACCAACCGGGACTAAAGGGTTGGATCTTTAGTCCCGGTTGGTCTTACCAACCGGGACTAAAGGGTCCCGGCCTATATATATCGAACGTCTGTTCTGTTCATCTTCGATCTCGCCTCCGTCGCTCAGCCCCACCCGGCCACGCCATCCGTCGTCGTCGAGCTCGTCTCTGCCGCGCCGCCGTCGTCATCTACCCCTGCCCGGCCAAGCCATTCTCCCGGCCCGCATCGCGCGCCGCATCCTGTCTCCGCCGCCGCACCCGACCCCACCCTCCGTCGCCGACGCTTCCCGCGCGCCCACCGTACCCTCTGTTGAACTCTCGTGATCTGCTGCTCTCGATCGGCCATGTTTTTTAGATTTTTTTTACAAAGTCTCGGCTATATGTTAGATTAAAATGTATTAAATTTTAATTAGTAGTTTATTGTTAGTTTTTTAGTTATTTTTTAGATAGTTTTTGATATATGTTAGATTTAAATGTATTAAAATTTAATTAGTATTTTATTTAGATAGTTTTTTTAGATAGTTTTTTATTATAGTTTTTGATATATGTTAGATTAAAATGTATTATCTATTACTAGTTTATCTAATTTCATGTTAGATTTATTTAATTGGATTTAGTAATTATATATTCTATCTCTCTATATATATCTAGAGAGAGATTCTATATGTATACATATGTACTTAATTATTTCTATATGTATTTAATTGGATTTAGTAATTCTATATGTGTTATCACATGTACTTATGTTATGTACCATAGTAATTCTATCTATGTGTTATCTTGAAGATACAAATGGCTGCTCCGGATGATAACTTGAGTGATGACATAATGGCGGATATTATCAACGCCGGCACCAATGTGGATGTAGATGATACGAGTCAGTACTTTGCTGATTATGAGGATATCCTGAATATGCCGGTGGTTGAAGATCAACAAATTGTCGCGCAAGAAAATACTGGCGAGGTATATATTCGATTATCTATCATCTCTTATAGATGCATGCGTATGTATATTTGTTGTTAATCATTGTGTTTCTACTCATGTAGCCGATCTCTGGATCTACATCAACCACCGACAAAAGTAGGAAAGTCCGAGGGCCAAAAAAGTCATTAGAGGGCCGTTTCATAATATCAGAATTCGACACCGACACCGGCAAACCATTGGGACCACATGCTCAGACATATGTCAATCAATGGGGGTTCATTGTAAGGGATAGGATCCCAGTTAGTGCTCGTGAATGGAAGCAGAAGATATCCGCTCCTAATGTTAGTTTTGTATCTGATCGTGACAAGAACCTAGCTTGGAGAGATATCACTCAGCATTTCACATTACAAGCAGATGATGCTTTGAAGGAGCTAGTGAGGGATTGGACAATGAAGAAGATGGCAACATTGTTCCAGAGTTGGAAGAAGACATTGTATAAAAAGTTTATCTTGAAGAATGCTACGCCGGATTTCAATGCTAAGGCATTTGTCAAGTTGGAGTCCCATTGGGATGCCTTCGTAGAATACAAGACATCTCAAGATAGTGAGGAACGTGTGATGAGGAATCGGCAGAATGCCCAATAGAAGCAATACCATCATCGCATGGGATCAGGTGGTTATAGGAGTGCTATTCCCAAGTGGCAGAACCTAGAAGCAGAGATTACTGCCAAGGGAATCATACCTAAAACAATAGAGAAGAACTGGCCTCAACGCGCGAAGAATTGGTTCTACGCTCATGGGGGAAGCCTAGACCCAGACACTGGCAAGCTAATTTTCGGCCAAAAAATTAAGAGAGCAACACAGAGACTAGCTCGTGCTAGGGAAGAAGCTGATAGTGGTGTTTTCAAGCTCAATAGAGAGAAGGATGAATTGACATATGCCCTAGAGAATCCCGAACACGGTGGTCGAATAAGAGGCTATGGGGCGGTTCCATGGCTACACGCATTCCTAGCAGACAAGGATACCTATAGAAGCCGCCAGAGAAAGAAGGATGAGGAGGCAGAACGAATTCGTGCATTGGAGCAATTTGTTGATGAGTCACGACAAGCATTGCTTGAATCACATGAACGAGAAAAATCTCTTGAGGCAAGAATGCAGGAGGAGATCAAGAGGCAAGTGTAGCTAGCAATGAGTCAAATGCAATCGCAATCAACGCCGGGAGTCACCATTAGCCCCGTTGGTCAGATGAAAAGCAGTTGTGCTTCTACGGAGCTGCCAGTTATTCAAGACGACGCTGGGTTGCGCTTCCCTGTTGATGACATTACTGAGCCTCTAACAACATGTGAGCTGCACATTCCAGATGGTAATAATGCATCAATCATGGTGGTTGTCGGGGTTGTATCTCCAATAGACCGAACGAAGACACCAAGAATCCATGGGTCAGTTATTCAACCTGGATATGCTAGCGTCTCGGTCGATAGAGTGCTCAAAGGTTACAGCAATGTTCCTCTTGACATTGAAGGCGGTGATGGGGAGAAGACACTAGGAGAAGCAGAGAAGACATTTATTCAATGGCGCAAACGCTTCATCATCATTCCTGGGGCGCCACCGCTTCCCCTACCTCACCCTAGGTATGAATGAAAGTGAATGAAATATTATTTTCCATTAATTTTCTATTGGCTTCAAAAATAATTGACACACAACTTGTTTTGTAGCAGGGTCTCCCCCCAGCCTAGCCTAATCATTCATTCCCCATCTCATCACAGCGTCGCGGGGGGCGAGACGACTTCATCCCCACGGCGATCACCAACTCCTACACTGGCCCCATCGCCTCCACAACGATCTCCAACTCCTACACCGGCCCCACCACCTCCACAACGATCTCCAATGCCTCCACGCCGGTCTCCACCAACACCGGCCTCATCGCCTCCATGTCAGTCTCCAACACTGCCCCACCCCCTCCACAACGACGCACTACAAAGACGTCTAAGGTCCCGGCGGCAAAGAAGACCCCGAGAAAAAGAGTTATTTCTCAAGAAATACTTCCTGAAAAGACTGATGAGCAAATAGTAGCTGAAGAAGACAAAAAAGTGAAAGATTTTTTTATAGATATCAAAAACAAGAGTCAAGCGAAGCTTAAGGAGAAGCCGTACTTTTACATACCACAAAATGTGCTGAGGCAGAAGGTCGATGCTCACAAGAAAAAGATGATTGAACTTCGTAAGCCTTCACCACTATCAAACTATGACCGCTCCCTCGTGAAGTCACATGATGCAGATAAGAAAAGGAAAAGAGCATCAGGGAAGGATGTCCCACAGCTCAGACAACAGAAGCAACCAATGCAAAATCTTGTTGTTGCTAATGAATATGGTTCCAACATAGAAGTCTATCGACCAGACAACTCTAGAGAAGTGTCGGTTCAAGCCCTTAATGCTTTTTTAAAGATATTGGTTTAACCTTGGATCAATTGACGGGCAAAGCTCCAATCTAGAACCTAGAAGTTGATACCTGGAAGACTTATAAATATGGCAAAAGTCTGTACAACCCTATGGCTCTGAATGAATTGGGTACGCAAATGTACTTGCTCAACAAGTGGTACATGCAGGCGTGTGGCAGGGGTGAGCAGTGGATCTTTGTCAGATTTAGAGACCATCATTACTTCCGTGGCGATGACATCTTACATATTAGTTTCGAAGAATTGCATCAACTATTCCACTTGGACGCTCTGGACAAATCAATCATTAGCTCCTTTTGTTTGTAAGTGATTCTTACTTTTATTTAATAAACTCACTTCCATGCGTACATGTATATAATTATCCTCACATGTAACTTATATTTATATACAGATTCCAGATGTCAGAGCTCCAAAGAATACAAGACACCAGTGTTGGCTTCATTGATCCTTATATCATATTCAAAACCGATATTATTGTCAAGGACCACTGGGTATCTGAAGCACAGACGAATATCATGAAGTTCTTCGTGAAGCAGCACGACAAGACAACAATACTTTTCCTGTACAACTTTGAGTAAGTGTTAATAATAATGTAGTCTACACATTTTATGTAATATCAATACAACTTATATGCATGTACGTGTGTGTATAAACCAATGCAGGTTTCACTGGATACTCATTGTCATTGAGTTAAACTCAAGTCAGTTAGTAATCTTGGACTCATTGAGAAAAGAGCGAGCACAATACCAAGATATGATAGACATTATCCAGGGGTAATTTCGATCTCTCGCGCACAACTATTATTGAATAGACTTTGCCATAATTTATTAACGATCATACATTATTGGTCGCACAGGGTTTGGAAAGAGTTTATTCGGCAACACCGCAAGGATTGCAAGGCACCACTTAATATAGTTGAAATAATAGTAAGTAGTACTATATATACTTCCCCATGTGTTTAATTACTATATCGTACTTCAATTTACGTGTGAGATGATGAGAATAATCTTCTTCTCGTACAGTGGTGTTTGCGGCAGGAACTAGGTAATAACTTGTGTGGATACTACGTTTGTGAATTTATCACTGCATACATAAGAAGAACTCCTGAAGATGTCCTCAGAGTACGTATATATTAATTTTTTATTTATTTTTAAATGAATATATATATATGTATTAATACTTTTCCTTTTATTTCAAATGCAAGACTGAATGGTTGAAATGAAGGGTCATGCAAAAAGACCATCTGAAAGTAGTTCAAGAGTCAATAGCAGGATATCTTCTAGAAAAAGTGCTAAATCCCAACGACGAGTTCTACTTTGATCTAAGGAACTAATGATGTAAATTAAATGTTTATTGATATCGTTATTTTCGAGAACAAGATTATGAAAGTGTTGTATATATACATATATATCTATAATATATATAGTTTCATACTTTATTCGAATATAATAATGCTCGAGATGAGAATTAGATGTAATTATATGCGTGCGTGTATTTATATTAGCAGCGTAGAATACGTACATAAAAACATATTATATATTAAACAAATATGTGTAACTGAACTGAAAACAAATTAAACAAAAAAAAAAGAAAAAGAAAAGGAACCTTTAGTCCCGGTTGGGGTTACCAACCGGGACTAAAGGGTGCGCCAGGTTTGCTCGGCTGGAGGGCCTTTAGTCCCGATTGGTAACACCAACCGGGACTAAAGGTCCCTCTTTAGTCCTGGCTCGATGACCCGGGACTGAAGGTTCCACCTTTAGTCCCAGGATCGTTGTCCCGGCGTGGTAACCGGGACTAAAGGCCGTTACCGCCCAGGACAACAAGTCCATTTTGTAGTAGTGGTAGTATAGAAGGTTCATTGAAGGGTTTTCTAAACTTGCCAAGCCTATGATAGCTCTGCTAGAGAAGAGTGTGAAGTTTGTGTTGTCTGAGAAGTGCCAGGCTAACTTTGATGAGTTGAAGAAGAGATTGACTACAGCTCCAGCATTGGTTTTGCCAGATTTGAGCAAGAACTTCTCTATTTATTGTGATGCATCTTGGTAGGGCCTTGGATGTGTTTTTATGCAAGAGGGAAGAGTTGTGGCATATGCATCAAGGCAGTTAAGGAAGCATAAGCTAAACTACCCTACTCATGACTTGGAGCTAGCAGCAGTAGTTCATGCATTGAAGATCTGGAGACACTATCTAATTGGGCATAAGAGTGACATCTATAGTGATCACAAGAGCCTAAAGTACATCTTTACCTAGTTAGATCTAAATTTGAGGCAACATCATTGATTGGAATTGATCAAGGATTATGATTTGGAAGTGCCCTATCATCCTGGGAAAGCAAATGTCATGGCCGATGCTCTTCGTAGGAAAAGTTACGCTAATGAGGTTCGAACGACACCAATGCCTAAGGAGTTATGTGTAGAGTTTGAGCAATTGAACCTAAGAATTGTCACTAATGTTATGGAGTTATAGGTAATTCCTACCTTGGAGCAAGAAATACGCAAGGGTCATTGGAGGATGAGAAACTTAAGGAGATAGCAGAGAATGTAGTGATTGGAAAGGCATTCGGCTTCAGGATATATGAGAATGGCGCTCTATTGTTTGGGAAGAGGATATGTGTACCTAAAGTGAAAGCTATCCATGATGCAATTCTGCGAGAAGCCCATGAGTCAGCTTATTCCATACACCCTCGATGTACTAAGATGTTTTTTGATCTTAAAGAGAAGTATTGGTGGTATGGGTTAAAGAGAGATGTAGCAGAGTATGTTGCTTTGTGTGATACTTGCCAAAGTTTAAACTAGAACACCAGAGACCCATAGGATTGCTACAACTAATGATGGTACCTGAGTGGAAGTGGGAAGAAGTTGATATGGATTTCATAGTTAGTTTGCCATGCACCCAAAGAGGTTTTGATTCAATATGGGTAATAATGGATCGGCTTACTAAAGTTGCTCACTTTCTACCGGTCAAAACTACCTATACAGGAGCAAAGAAGATCATGTCTGATAGAGGTACTCAGTTTACATCACACTTCTGGTAGAAGGTACATTGATCTTTGGGGACGAAGTTGAATTTCAACTTTGCCTATCACCCCCAAACTGACGGGCAAACTGAATGGATCAACCAGATTCTAGAAGACATGTTGAGAGCTTGTGCATTACAGAATTGTACTAGTTGGGATAAGAGTTTTTCATATGCTGAGTTCTCATATAACAACAGTTACCAGAAGAGTCTCAAGATGGCACCTTTCGAGGCTTTGTATGGATGAAAGTGCAGAACCCCGTTGTTTTGGAATCAAACGGGAGAAAGTCAAGTATTTGGACCAGATGTTCTAAGAGATGCAGAGGAGTAGGTACGGCTAATTAGAGACAACTTGAGAGTGGCATAGTTTCGACAGAAGAGTTATGCTGACACTCGCAGAAGAGAACTAGCTTTTGAAGTAGGGGATTATGTCTACTTGAAGGTGTCACCAATGAGAAGTGTGAAGAGGTTCAATATGAAGGGAAAGTTGTCACCTAGGTACATTTGCCCTTTTAAGATTCTAGAGAGACATGGAGAAGTGGCCTACCAACTGGAACTGCTTGAGAGTCTGTTAGGAGTGCATGATGTATCTCAATTAAAGAAGTGTTTGCGAGTACCAGAAGAGCAAATACCTTTAGAAGAACTCACTGTTAAGGAAGATCTTACCTATGAGGAGTACCCAGGAAAGATCTTAGAGATGGCTGAAAGGGTTACAAGGAGCCGAGTTATAAAGATGTGCAAGGTACAGTGGAATCGGTATATAGAGGATCAGGCTACTTGGGAAAGAGAAGAGGATCTGAGAAAAGCATACCCATAGCTGTTTGAGTAAGCACCATCCTAATCTCGAGGACGAGATTCTTTTAAGGGGGTAGAATTGTAATACCTTAAAATTTGCACTCTTTGAAAATAGCCTTAAATGATTTATTTATGCATTATTGTGAGCATGCAAATATAGGAAATCAATAATTTTTATTAAATTAAAAGCAACTATAAGGCTAGCAACATGTTGATGCATCCATGCTGCTGCATTTATTTTTTTTATTGTGTGGATTTGATCAAAACTAAAAATGATTTCAAAATCTTTTGGAAATGGATTTGGAAATCTCTTGAAATCAAAAAGAGAAAGGTAAACTCCCTCCTCCTTTTGGCCCAAAGCCCCAGTCCCCCTCTCTCGGCCTACCCTTCCCCGCAGGCCATTCCACCCCATACGCCAGTGGCCAAGCCGGCCCGCTCGGCCTCGCCCTCCCCTTGGCCAAGCGCGCAAGCGCGGCCCATCCTCGCCCTCTAGTTGCTGCGATGCCCCTGTGGCTACCCCGCCGCCCTGCCCAAGCTTCGCGGCACCCTTGGCTTATCCCATGTGTGCCCACGCCTCTATAAAAGGGGTCCCATATGTTGTCGCCCCCCCTGCTACTCCTAGAACCAGCCGCCACCTCGCTCAAGTTCGTAGAGACACCGCAAACCCTAGCGGAGCGAGCCACCGGAGCCGCCGTGCTCGCCTCACCGTTTCGCCACCTCACCATCATCTTTTGGCCTTCGCCCAGGTTCGCTGTGCCATAAGGTAGCCCTCGGGGCATTTATCTTGATCCTTTTCGCTTCTAGCCGCTAACCCATCATCACCGAACTTCATAGAGCCATGCCACTCGCCTTCCCGACAGCTTGCCATCCCCGCTCCATCTCCGCCTCCGGTTTCACCCGCGGTGAGCTCGTTGTGTTCCCCTCTTTCTCCTCATAGTTTTCCTGCTTCAAATCATGCTCCATAGGGCTATTTTTGCATGCGCCAGCGACCTTCTCGTCGCCAGCCATGGCAGTGCCGCCGCGTTGCTACTGTTCTCGGTTGATGCTCTCTCTCTCTCCCTCCCTGATCTAATGTAAACCACCCATCTTAGATCCAACGGCTTAGATCTCTCCATACCCTTTCACACGGCAATCTTCTTAAAGAGCCCGTCAGCTTTTTCCTTTTTATGCCCGCCGTCCCTGGCAGATTCAAAATCTCGATTTTGATTTATTTTTTTAAATCGGAAATAGATTCGGTTTATTCATAGAACTGCCATTGTTCATGTTTTGCTCATAAAAACTCTATTTTAGATCCGATTTGTTCCGTTCAAGTTGCGTTAGGTTCATAACTAAGTAATCTATATGTTTATAACACTGTTAATCATGTTTTCAACTATTAAAATTCATGGCCAGATTTAATTTATTAAACTGCTATAGGAAAACTTGTTTAATTCATAACTTTCACGTTTTAGATCCGATTTTCATGATCTTCGTGTCTGTGTGTTCATGGAGAGACATAGAATTCTTTTATAAACCTTTCATCTTGTTTTCATACTATTGTTGTACTGTTCTAATCATAGACTTGTCTGCTTTGCATGATTGTCTCTGGATGCGTGTTGTTGCTATGTTGATCGAGTACAGACGTTGAGTAGTTCATGGGTGACCAGGAGTACATCTTTGGCAACCCTAATCACTAGGAACCCTTTGAGCAAGGCAAGTATAACATGGGATCTACATTGTTGTCCTATTTACCAATACTCACTTTAATCATGTGCATGTGTCTAATTTGTTACCCGCAATGATATCCTAGTTTATTGCAATCTTGTACCTTGATACTTATGGGTTACATGCATATGGGTAGTTTGCTAGCGCTCAAATTAACTATGCATGATCTGAATGATGACTAATGGTTCTTTGGAACAAAAGATAAAACTTGCTTTTTAGCAACTTGAATATAGGGTGAGAGCTATCTGGATTTTTACATGATGCTCTTATCGTCCCTAAGGACTTATCTATCGGCAAAAGATAGGATTTACCATACAATCATGAGGGCTACATGGCTTGTAACACCCCGAGTGTTAGTCATGAGCTAAGCAGTGAATTTGGACTTAAGTAGGATAAGTCAAGCAATGATCATGATCTCCAGTTCAAACTTGTAAGTGGTGACATATGTGTTGGGATCAACTCTCTAAGAATGAGCCTCAACTTAAACTTGGACAACACACCTTTGCTTACATGTTGGCCCTTTTTAGATAAATACCTAAGTAATGTTGAAGATGCTTCTTTCATGTGCCTCGCCTCAATTTTCACCCACATTGATGACTGGAAAAGTTTCATGAAGTTTGGAGCCAAAAAGTCACATGAAATGATGAGTTATATTTTTTGCTTAAATTGCTTCATTAAGCAAATGGAAACATGGGATGTTGAACAAACCTTACAACCTTGCTCAAACAACTCTACTTGAACTCATGAACAAAAGTTATTAAAGGTTCATGTTGAGCAAGTGGCCAGAAAATGCTTCAATAGATCAAAAAGGATAATTTAAGCTTTATCATGATGCTACTTTGACTTGGTTTGAACTGTGGCTTAGAGTTTTTGCATGGTAGTGGAACCTAAATAAAAGTTGTAGTTCATCTTATGTATAACAAACTTTTTTTAATGGTCAAGAGATAAATCAGTGCCTAGCTTAGCCAAACAGAGCTCGTAAAAACCAACAAAATGTTGTTTTGGAATCCCGAAATTTGGCTAAGTCTGGGAACTAAAATTTCAGTTTTCAAGTTTTGTGAACCCCACTTCGGAACCTTGTAGCTCTCCAACCAGGCCGAATTAGACTTTGACACTTTAAGCAAAGTTGGATATCTCGCATAGCTCTACAACTTTGGTTACTACAGTTTGTGCCAAAACTAAAAGGTTTAGGAGTTACGAAGGGAGGAAGATTGAGGTTTCAGTGTATTTTTGAGGTGGTATTGCTATCTTTCTAGTTGATTTTTAACTGGAGCTCGGCCAACCATGCGTAGGCGCTGTAGGCCGCGTGGCGCCCTCGCTCACCCTCTCTTCTTGCATGGCCGCCAGCTCGCCATCTTGCCATGCTCAAGAAAAGGACAACGGCGCCCTCTGCTCCCTCTCTCGCTCAATCGCCCCTCTCATTCTCGCTCTCTGCCTCGCTCTCTCTCTTGTGCTCACCATGGCCGCCTGCTGAGCTCCATGGCCACCATCGTTCCTCCACCTAGAAGCCTCCTCAGTCCCAACCGGCCTCACCTTTGTGTTCCTCGAGCCACCCCGTGCGCGTCGCGTCTCTCCCCAGGTCGCCTCCATCGCCATGCGCTGCTGCCGTCGGTGCCCGCCCGGCCACCGTTGCCAGCACGCGCGGCTAGGCCGCGTCGGGCCACCGCGGTGCCAGCCGTGGCTAACCACAGGAGCGCAGGCCCCCCTAGAGCTCCGCCGCCACTCCACCATCGCCGACGCACCTCCTCCGGTGAGCTCCCGCGTGTCCCCGGCTCCAAAACCATCTCAGGGACCTCGCACAACAATTCAACGAAAGGGAAGGGCTCAACTGCATGTGTCTAATTTGTTACCCGCAATGATATCCTAGTTTATTGCTATCTTGTACCTTGATACTTATGGGTTACATGCATATGGGTAGTTTGCTAGCGCTCAAATTAACTATGCATGATCTGAATGATGACTAATGGTTCTTTGCAACAAAAGATAAAACTTGCTTTTTAGCAACTTGAATATAGGGTGAGAGCTATCTAGATTTTTACATGATGCTCTTATCGTCCCTAAGGACTTATCTGTCGGCAAAAGCTAGGATTTACCGTACAATCATGAGGGCTACATGGCTTGTAACACCCCGGGTGTTAGTCATGAGTTAAGCAGCGAATTTGGACTTAAGTAGGATAAGTCAAGCAATGATCATGATCTCTAGTTCAAACTTGTAAGTGGTGACATATGTGTTGGGATCAACTCTCTAAGAATGAGCCTCAACTTAAACTTGGACAACACACCTTTGCTTACATGTTGGCCCTTTTTAGATATATACCTAAGTAATGTTTAAGATGCTTCTTTCATGTGCCTCGCCTCAATTTTCACCCACATTGATGACTGGAAAAGTTTCATGAAGTTTGGAGCCAAAAAGTCACATGAAATGATGAGTTATATTTTTGCTTAAATTGCTTCATTAAGCAAATGGAAACATGGGATGTTGAACAAACCTTACAACCTTGCTCAAACAACTCTACTTGAACTCATGAACAAAAGTTATTAAAGGTTCATGTTGAGCAAGTGGCCAGAAAATGCTTCAATAGATCAAAAAGGACAATTTAAGCTTTATCATGATGCTACTTTGACTTGGTTTGAACTGTGGCTTAGAGTTTTTGCATGGCAGTGGAACCTAAATAAAAGTTGTAGTTCATCTTATGTATAACAAACTTTTTTTAATGGTCAAGAGAGAAATCAGTGCCTAGCTTAGCCAAACATAGCTCGTAAAAACCAACAAAATGTTGTTTTGGAATCCCGAAATTTGGCTAAGTCTGGGAACTAAAATTTCAGTTTTCAAGTTTTGTGAACCCCACTTTGGAACCTTGTAGCTCTCCAACCAGGCCGAATTAGACTTGACACTTTAAGCAAAGTTGGATATCTCGCATAGCTCTACAACTTTGGTTACTACAGTTTGTGCCAAAACTAAAAGGGTTAGGAGTTACGAAGGGAGGAAGATTGAGGTTTCAGTGTATTTTTGAGGTGGTATTGCTATCTTTCTAGTTGATTTTTAACTGGAGCTCGGCCAACCATGCGTAGGCATTGTAGGCCGCGTGGCGCCCTCGCTCACCCTCTCTTCTTGCATGGCCGCCAGCTCGCCACCTTGCCGTGCTCAAGAAAAGGACAACGGCACCCTCTGCTCCCTCTCTCGCTCACTCGCCCCTCTTATTCTCGCTGTCTGCCTCGCTCTCACTCTTGTGCTCGCCATGGCCGCCTGCTGAGCTCCATGGCCACCGTCATTCCTCCACCTGCAAGCCTCCTCAGTCCCAATCGGCCTCACCTTCGTGTTCCTCGAGCCACCCCATGCGCGTCGCGTCTCTCCCCCGGTCGCCTCCACTGCCGTGCACTACTGTCGCCGGTGCCTGCCCGGCCGCCATTGCCAGCACGCACGGCTAGGCCACGTCGGGCCACCGCGGTGCCAGCCGTGCCTAACCATAGGAGCGCGGGCCCCCCTGGAGCTGCGCCGCCACTCCACCATCGCCGACGCACCTCCTCCGGTGAGCTCCCGCGTGTCCCCTGCTCCAAAACCATCTCAGGGACCTCGCACAACAATTCAACGAAAGGGAAGGGCTCAACTGCAAATATTATGACTCGGATGAACAGTGCATAGAAGGACCCATTTGTGGGAGTTTGTATTAGTGAGAAGTTCGGGGTCTCCGATGCAAAGTCATTTTTCCTTATGATTTTATTTTGGCTGAAACTTTGGAAAATCATAGTAATTCATAGAAAAATTGTAAAATAGCAAATGAGGATGTTTTGGAATCCTTGTGAGTAGATCTATGCAGTGGTTACATAATATAACATGTCTTAGTAGAATGTGTTTGGCTGTAGATTTATATCTTTGTGCTTTAGGGTTTTCTAGATTTAAATTCATAGCTACTGTTGTGGTGCTCCAATTGATGTGAAATTTTTGTGTTAGGTTACTGATGTCCTGTGTGTGCTGTGATAAAAATTTTAGAATTTTTGGTGTATGTATGACTGAGTTATTGATTTAACTTGTATGTTGCTCATTAAATGATTTTAAATGGTTTATTAATAATATAAGTATGTAAAAATGGAAAATGTGGTTCCACTACCTTTGCATGATGATTATTCTAACATAAGAACACTTAATATGGTCATGTGGTTACAGAAAAGGAGTTTTAGATTTATCTTGCTCTCGCATGCGTAATTGCAATAAAAATTTGTTTTTATTGTAGTAATTAATTTTAAAACCTGAAGATGTAATCTTTATAAAGTAGTCATGTTTTGGTAACATATTTCACCCATAAAAATATCAGCTCCAAACGTGATGTTTGCCACACCACTTAGAAATTAATATATAGCTTTATATAAAAAGGATTAGTGAGGGCTTGATGATAGATAAACATATGAATGTTTCTTGTTATCCTTCCACTGCTTTTGATGAGGTGGTATGTATGTTGCTGATCCATTGTAAGTGTGGTTGAGCTATTGAATGGTTTATGTGTGTGCTCTCATGATTAACCAAACAAGTGAAGAACTATGTTGCATATGTGCTGAAATGGCTGCATGTGTAGTTTCTGTTGTGGTAGCCACTTCGTGATGATAATGATCTTTTCGGTGAATGTGGTTAATACTAAAGTTGTAGATAATTTCCTTATCTTGCTTGTCCTAAAATTTCATGATTCTAAGCTTGATGGTTTAGGAGCTATAGATTTTAAAAGCTCATTGTCAGGTTTTGCATGCTCTCTGTGCAGATCTGAATGATTGTGTTGTTTGACTTAGCTAAGCTTTGAATCATGTCTTGGTGATGCTAGAAGAAGTGTAGTGATTTTCATGAGCTTTCCAAATTGTTAAAGATTACACCTTTTGGTGGTCTAAATCTCTAGTTATGAGCTTGTGAAGTGGAATGACAGATTCTGTCCTAATCTGGACAGAGATGTCTTCTTTGTGATGTTTGACCTAGTTAACTTTGGAATTAGCTTGTGGTGTTTATAAGAAAGTTGTGAATGGTTTGCTAAGATTTCTAAAAAGTCTAGAACCATCTTTTTGTGACAGCTAGAACTCAACTTATTGTTGTCTGAAGTTGCATGTCAAATTCAGTCCATATTTTAGATAGAATTGTTGCTTTGTGTGTTTAAGGCTAAATAACTGTTGAATCACCTAAATATGATAATAATAAAGTTGTAGATAACTTAATAAGCTTTCTATAAAGTTAAGGATCATGCTTGTTGGATGATTAGAACTCCAGTTATACATATCTGAAGTTCCTATCAGTTTTCTGTCCTTATCGATACAGACCTGAGATACTGGCATATTTGATCATGTTAACCTATGAATTGGCTTTTGGAATGAATAACAATGTTTTAGATAATTTCATTAGCTTTTCAGAAAGTCTAGGGTCGCCTTTGTTGGATGCTTATATCTCTAGTTATGGTTAAAAAAAGTGACTGCTGTGCTGCTGTCCAGATTTCTATACATGTGCTAGGTGATTGCTTTAGCTTGCTCTTGTTTTGGCTAAACATGTTGGTTAGTTCTTGATCCATGCATGTGTGCAATATCTGAACTTAAGTTCACTTGTGTGCCATGCCTAATATGCTTTCTATCCCTCTATAATAGGTTGTGTGATGTTTAGTTCTATAACTCTAGGTGCCTATGTCTTGCATGATCTTATGTTTGCCTTGAATGCTATTATGTGATGCATCTCATAGTACCATTCTTCATATTCATGCACTTGCATCTTGCATTTCATCTAGGTCCTTTTATGTTTGATGCATTAGGTTATAGGAGTTGATTGGAACCACTTGATGCATATATATTCCTTGTCCAGATACATACCTTAAACCCTATGTAGGTCCAGGATCGAATATATGCTTAGCCATGCTTAGACCGGTAGAAGTCAGGTGATTTCCTGTCACCTGCTAGATATAGGTAATTATCTGGTCACGGTTGGTTATATTTGCTATCGTGGAAATAACCATGTGTTAATAATGAATGGAGATCAGGCGGGATGTCGATAGAGAAGCAACAAGGCATGGAGGTCTTGGGTGTGGATCTATCCCCGTCTGTGTCGATTAAGGACCGATTCGTTGTATGCCTTATGTTATGTTGAACGCATGCCTATCACTTAGTTGGCCAAATAACTCATTCCGACCGGCCGAGTAGCTCAACTCAGGCTAGAAGCCGGGAAGTGAAAGTGCGCACTCTGGAGGTAGTAAGGATGTGTGGGGAGCCATTGGCGTAAGTCCGAGGGCAGATTGACGTCCTGGTAGAGTGGACTCCCTGAGAGTGCGGCGCTGCTTGGGCCCACGAATTTAGTTCCTGAGCTATACCAAAGGTGACCCGATGTTACCTCACGACCAGGATTTGAATTTTTAAGTCCTCCGGACAGGACTCGGTTAGAGAAGAGTCCTTTACCTTTCGGGTGTATCATCCAGTCTCAGCGATGGAGACACAGATGGCTACATATCTTGTGACGGTGTCTCTGATGATGATGTTACCTTCTTCCATCAAACCCATCTTGGTTTTGAGTTTTGATTTTTGGCTTAGCAGGTTCAGAACCTTCACTTGTAGAAATTTGGTAAATCAATAACTCTCCCACACTCTGCTTGAAGTGTGTCCTGCTCATACAAACAAGGTAGAGATCAAGTGCATGGGCTCTATTGGTGGGAAAACACCAACAGAACCAAAACTGTATTTATGCCTCTCTATCCTTAGGCACATTGAACAAGATGAAGTTGAGGTTGTGTGTTTTGTTCATTTATATCATGGGTGGTAAGATTAGAAGATTGCGCATGGATGTAGCATTTAAGTTCATTTGACCAAAAGGGTTGAGTTTCTTAACAAAAGGAAGAATTGTCTATCTCTACATAATGTATCAATCTTTACATAATTATGACTATCATCTTCCAGAGATAAGATGTGCAATGTTTTATCTCATTTGGTTAAGACTATGAGATCAAGAAAGCGGTGCTTGGAACAAGATTAAAGAACAAGACATGTTGAGATAATCAGGTTTGATCAGGTAAATCATAACTCAAACAAATTTTGTTTCTTATTTATGTGCCTACCAGAATCAAGGAAAAACTCCTTTTAATAATGACCATTTACCTTAGGATGTTACCTTTGTCATTGGAGCGTGATGACACCATATGACGAAGGGTAGATGACTCGTGATGGTCCTTCCCTAGTTGCTTGAAGCTTTCCTTGTTCGGCTAGTCTCGTAGCTTGAGCTATTCATGAGCTTCTTGTTTCCTAGATGCCATCTTTCTCTTCTTCGATCTTTTGTCACCTTGCTAAACCTTCTGCCTCACTCATTGTTTTATGCCTACAAAAGATTAGTGGACAACATATACCCGAAGGAATATATAATTTTGAAACATAGGTTGTTTGTCTAGAATTTTGTAATTTTCCTCTATGCTAATGAAAAGATAGTATTAGAATTATTTTAGCATAGATTTTATTTATCATGTTCTATACAAACATGGCTCAAGGCAAAGGTAACTTGCAGCAGAAGACAAAGTGAATGACCTTTGATACTTACAATTCTTTCATTCATGATGAATGAGTTGTGTCTTCTTTGGGCAAAGTTATTAGAGTTCATCGTGTGCCTTGCTTCATCTCTGATTTGAATTCATCTCGTGACTTACCCAAAATGACCAGTATCTACTATAGCATATTCTTGGTTCAAAAATCAAACTAGACACCTTGTCTAATTTAATCTAGGAAAGCATTTTAACCTAAGCACCACACTTAATTTAAAAAGCCTTCTGAAGTAGGATCAACACTCCTAAACTAAGCGCCATGCTTAATTTAAAAGATGTATGAACATACCCCAAACCTTAAGCATACTATAGTAAACAAAGGTATCATGAAAGCCTTACAGAGATTTATTCAAACAGAGATAAAAGAGCATGATTATTATCTAGCAAATTGAGCATGGCTTAAAGGTAGAGACAACCAAGATGAATTAGCAACATGGAATAAGATTTTTCAAAGAATCCCATCCCTCATGCTTGAATTTTGCTAATGCAAAATCAAGTTTAGATGGATGTGTTTAAATGTTGTTTAATAATTGGTTGGACATACCTGGAGTCATCATCGTTCATCTTTTTTGCTTTAGACCTGGAATGGTTAGTGACAATAATAGCCGAAGGAATTTTCATAATTATATTTCTACACTTATTTCACAAAGGCATCATAGCAGAAAGGTGAAAGCTCATGTTATCTCCTAAAAATGCTTATTTTAGGACATAAGTGTGTCCTTGAGAAACCTTCGAATTGTGTTTCAAGTTGAAGTGGTTTCCCCTCCAACACTAACCTTTGGGTACCTATCTTAAGATTCACACAACGAGATCTACAATATTTATGATAAACATATGCATCTACAACCACCCTTTCAAAAATTTTATAAACAGAGAGTATAAGGGTGTTGAAGATCTCATCTGTGGCAACATTAGAGAGATCAACTGATTTAGGAGATTTCTCATGTGAGCATGGATTTGATGAGGTGCTTATGAAATAACTTCCATGTTCGCTGATGTCATCTTCCTTTTCAATCTCAAGGGTGTTTCTTTATGAATGTCTATAGGCAGAAATGTTATCTCTATTACTCTATGCCTATGACAGTCATTGGACGTTTTATTGTCCAAGCTTTCCCTTGGATTGGTGACTCTTGGGTTGATCTTGTTTAAAACCTCGTCCATCCATTCAATGGCAACGGCACATAAGTTCTTAATATCCTCTAGCCATTGTTGTTGCTCTTCTTGGTCTTCCCTATGGTCTTCAAGTCTCCTATACTTTGGGTATCTTGGTGGGTTTCTAGGGTCATCATGAGACTGAGGAGAAAGAGCATAAGAGGGATCATCAGGGTTAATGATGGGTTGAAAGATGAGTTCAGATGAGGCATCTAATGTGGACATAGAAGGGGGGAGAATAGAATTGGCTTTTAATTGGCTTGGCTCTCCTTCTATGGCATCACTAGACATGCCATCCTCGAGTTCCTCCCAATGTCCTACATGGAAATAAGGACGCTTCCTAAGAGGTTCCTTCTTGAGAGGATTTGAATTATATTCACTCGAAGGCCTCTTATGAAGATGAGAATTTAATGTCCTCCCAAAACCAGCACCAAGGAGATCATCCTTAATTTCAACAGGGATTTCTAAAGGTGGAATTTCTTCTTCCCTTGGGTGATTTTGGGGTATTGATGGTTCGGGATTGAAAGCTAAATCTAGTGAATGTGTTTTGGCTATCAAAACTTCCTCTTCTTGTTTAGGAGATAATTTGTTACCTTCCTTAAGGAGTTCATTATGAATGCTAGTGTAGGGAATCTTTCCACTAATTCTATCAAGCATAGCCCTTGCTTCACTAGTAGACAAATGAAAGAAAGCTCCTCTAGAGGCTGCATCAAGGGTTTGCGTAGACTCCTTGCTAAGACCTATGTAAAAATGTTGAAGAAGTATAGGGTCTTGAATGGCAAGGTCTGGGCCAGCGATGATGAGTTCATTAAAATGATCCCATGATGTGCCAAGAGATTCTTCTTCTAGTTGCCTAAAATTTGAACCTCTTTCCGAAGGCTAACTACTTTAGAGATGGGAAAGAAACGTAAACAAAATTTAGAGCATAACATTTCCTAGTCTCCTTGCATACTTCCTACGGTTTGACTATACCAATGTTTATCTCTTCCCGTCAAAGAGAACGAAAACAACTTCCATCTTAAGGTTTTGTCAGACATGTCAGCGATACGCAAGCGTGCATAGATCTGCTCAAACTCTCGTTGGTGTGAATATGGGTTTTCATCGCCTTCTCCCAAGAAGGATTGATCCCGAATCATTTTTATTAAACACGGGCGCAGCTCATAACCAGGTGTTATGATAGGCTCTGAGGATTTTGGTGGTCCGAAGCTCACGCTCGTGGGTTTAGCATATTGATAAATAGGAGTGGAACCCATGCTAAACAAAAAAAATAAAAGATAAAAGGTTAAGCTAGGATTGTAGTTAATTCAGCAACCGTTTCTCCGGTAACGGCACCAGGAAGCTTGTTGGTATATTTGACACACACAAATAAATCCGCAAGCACACGGATACCACTGTAGCTTTCACCCGAAAGTATTCCAAGTATCGTATCCATAGGGAAACGTGTGAGACTAACTATGGTCTAACTTAACGAGGGGTAATAAATAGATTAAGAGTTAATTTATCTAGGAGTAACAACAAGGTTAGGAAAAATAGGAGGGTAGGAAGGATAACTAAGGGTCTCTAGTTTTGACTTGGGTAAGCTTATGTCTTTTACTGTTCAACTAGGGACATTACCTAAGGGAAGACACCAACAAAGGATGCATTCCTTAGTAACCGGGTCCTACGAGCGCCTACAGACAGGAGGTGGACAACAAAGGATCAACGATGCTGTATAGTACAGTGCTATATCGTATTGATGTCACACACGCGATCTACCACCAATCTAGAATGTAGGGGGCATCCACGATTATCCTAAGTCTAAGCACCATGCTTGTACTATGAATAATACCCTAAGGCCAATAGATGAAAGCACTCAAGAGAGTCGTGAACCTAAAGAACAATATAAACAAGATGCTTACTTGAATAAGAAGTTGATTACCAGAGAAATCCCAGTAGCTAGCTTAGGTAGAACTTGAATCTACCAAGGTACAAGCCATAGAGAGAGCATCGATAGGCTGGCGTCTCCTCCAAACTCTTCCCTCACTCTCTATCTCACTATTTCTAATTATAAGACTAAATCCTATAGAGGACTAATCTTCTCTTGATAGCTAGCTCTGATCCTCATGGGGAGAATATGCATTAGGGATTTAGGATGGCCTCTAGGGAGGGGGGCAGGGTCTAGTTATATAGCCCTGAGGGTGCAATGTGAGCCCTTGGATCAAACCGACTTAAGTAATGGCCTAGATGCGTACTCAAAGGTGGTGGTAAACCGACCTTCGAAGATGGCTAACAGGTGGGCACAGGGGAGGCCGGCCAGCCCCATCTAGTGGCGTCTCACCCTCTGCTTCGGTGATGTGGCACCTGGATCCTTCTAGAGCCTTCCCACATAGGTGTCGTGGTGGAAATCCGTATTTTCCTTTGACGTTTAGGTCCTCCTTGGCGGTTTTTAGATTAAACCCTGCTGGAAACACAGATTCTCCAAAACTTGTGGAATTTAGTAGTTTAAACCCCTAGACCTTCATTGGTGATCATATTTATGCCCTTATTCATGTTTAATTGATGGTTTATAATGGTTGATAACTACCATCAACGGTGTCACACTATCCAATATTTATCCTGGCTTACCCCTGTTATGAACATTGGTTTAATATGCAGTCATGTTATCTTGTCCATATCCATACTAAAGACTTCTACATCATTGCCTTCCTTTGGGAAAATATAAATGAACGATACCCTGAATACTTTCGGGTGAAATGCTACAACGGTAATTCCGTGCACTTGCAGATTTGTTCTGTAAATGTACAGAACTACCACGGCGTTTCTAGTGCCATTGTCTGGGAATCCATTCCTATGTAGTGACGCTAAGAAACACCAATAGTATCCGTGTGCTTGCGGATTTCTCTATTTGCGTTAACAAATACTAACAAGAACCACTATACTAACTATGCTTAGCTAAACCACTAAGACATAAACTAGATAACCATGAAGGACATTTTAGTAATTAGAGAAGATAAATATGAAATACTTGAGTCTTACAAAGGACCGATACAAGATTATACCGGACCTCCGAGGGCTCTTCCGGAACTTGAGCATCTCTCCCTAACTCCCAACTAGAGCTATTCTACTACTACATCTTAGAATTGGAGCGGAGCTCTTCCTTGTGGAGTGTGTCTAAGAGAGGGAGCACTCCTCTTCTTATACTACTCCAAAGGTCGGTTGGAAGGAATATTCGGAGGAGATCCCTAGCGCACCGCCCTCCATAGTAATGAATGCACCGCCACACGAAGAGTGGGCCCGAGAGGCAGCATGGGGGGTGCGTGGTGCGGCCGCACCTGGGCTGGCAGGCCTCACCACCACCTTCGCCTGGTGGGCCTCTGGTTGGGCCTAGGTCACATCTTTGGTGGTTTGCGGCCCAAGGTTGCCAGGTGAGTGGGCCTTTCTTCTCATTTTCTTATTTGTGCTTTCTTTGAATGCGTATTTGACTATATTTTCCACCATTTCCAAACTTGTGTAATTCAAAACACATAAACACCAAAACTTGTGGAATTTGTTAGTTATATACCCTATACTATGTTCGGTGTTTTGAATAAATGGATTTTATGTGGGGTTTTGGTGGTTAAAATTAGGCGTTAAGGACCGCTAACAGTCTTGTCGGGAGGGTGTGACCTAAGCATTCTCTATGTGAGGTACCTATGGCGGGTACATGTGAGCTGAGTAGATTCTAGGGAGGAGACTCTTCATGGGGCGAGTATTAGAATGGAGGTGCCGTCGAGGCATGGGGAGTTGGGTTTCCCCATATGAGAAGATGTCTTGTCTGGTCCCCCTAAGGATTGATATGCCGAGAGAACCGGTCATAGGAACCATTGTACACCACTCGATCCTGGTCAGGCAAGAGATGGATGTGATCTTGCTAAGGCGATACCACTAGTGCTAGGTTGTAGCTGATAGTGTAGGGAGGTAAGGGCATATCCTCTAACCCTCCCGAGATCACTTGGTGACCTTGGAGGCCTGGTACTACATTTCATAGTCTCAGCATGCCGGTGGACTCTAGGGTGGCTCAGGGCTAAGTGGTTGGGTGGTATCGTGCCGGTTTTGATGGCAGCCCAAAATCAGCCTAGGCGAGGCACCACCGATGATGGTGATCTTGTGGGTCTAGGTGTAACCCTCTATAGAGTTTTGGTTGATTGATCGATACATAGCCATTCCTTTACGGTTGTGGACCTTTCCTATGTTTCTCACTTCACTTGACTAGTGAGAGGTGTCCTTCTTTCTCTCCCGCTAGGTTGGATCAGGTTTTTGGCTGTTAGCCATTGAGGCAAGGCATGAGAGGGAGTTGTCCTCGCCACCTAGAGAGCGAGAGTATGGTGAGATGTGTGGACTAGCGTGTGGATGGGATGGATGGATGGATTTGGGTTAAAACTTGAGGAACAATTATAAAATATTGATGAACTTGCACAGGAAAACTACAGCGAAATGTAGGTCTTTTGCTCTACCCTTGCATACCATTTAGAACAAAGCAAATGCAAAGCTTAAGGTGGGAGCCAATGGCCAGTACAAATCATACTGATGATTGTTCAGTAGGTGACGAGCCCGAGTACGACTACCAGGTTGATAATTGGGAGGATTAGAGGTTTTTGTCCTATGCTCAAGATTGCCGGAGGAGATGGAGTCTATGCCTGCTGAAGCATCTTCTGATGCTGTTCTAGATGCTGTGTGCTTTGAGTGATTTCGCCTGGTGGTGATGTAATAATGAGTAAACCCTTCTATTGTACTCTTTAAGACAGGTATTCGATGTATGACTTGTGGTATTGACTAATATTCGATAATGTGATGGCGTGATCTCCTGGGACTATCACATTATGGTTTGTATCTGTGGATTTCCATTCAAGGAAATCGTGGTCGTTTTAGTTGGTGTGAGAGCCATACTTAACCCTAGGATGAGACCACTAGGATTGGCCCCTAGAAATAGAAGTGTGAAATTTGTCCCTTCGGTTGTATACCGACCTTGCATCTTTTTATGCATGGCTTACCCTCTTTGCTAACCTACTTACCTGTCTTCTCTTCCATGACTATAGATGGCTCCCTCCACCGAGCTTGTAATCAATGGAGAAAGCTATGGGGGGCTTCGCTCAGCTGCTTCGTGAGGTACTCTAGGAGCTTGGTGTCCACACCGAGTTGATCGAGTACATCTGCCGCTGTGAGATGGGACCCGACGGACCTGAGGGCCACATCGTTGTCACCATCAAGATACCTGCAAGTGAGACATTGCCAGAGTTGCATGCTATCCCTAAGAGCGAAGTGGAGACCTCTCTCACAACTTGTGTATAGTCAGTTGAATGGTCAACTCTCTAACTCATGATGCGCGACGTGTAAGAGCATCTCAAGAATGGACCATACTGCTTGCTTCCCCGAGCTTTGGATCTTGACGAGAGTACTCGAGCTCAGATGATCGCTGCTGACCAGGCATCCTTCAACGAGGGAAACCCATGTCTCTAGGTGTCAGGACAGTACATCTTACACTAGGACAGGCACATCATGGAGCTAGAGATGGAGAACCACTGCTACCGCAACATCCTATTCAGAGCCTACGAGGCATTCTTGGTTCAGGAGCTAGAGATGACATAGAGGAGAGAGACCATCCGCTCAGACTGCTATGCCTATGGTTACCACACGCTCATCCTCAACAAGTGGGAGTAGAAGATGAAGAAGGAGATTGTAGATTTGAGGGATAAGATCGGAGACTTCATACTTCACAATGATTACCTCAATTGCAAAGTGTTTGAGCTCAAGGATGCTCTGGAGCGCAAGAAGATTGCCCTAAAGAACAAGCATGACAAGGAGGTGAGGCATGGTTTTTAGAAGCTCAGGCTGGAGAATTGTTGCAATGCCCTAGAGAAGGAGCTGGTTGAGCTGAGGAACAATGCTAACTCCAACCAGATCCACCAGATCGAGTATATGAGGTATACTATGTATCTAAAGGATAAGGTGAACAGGATGTGGGAGGCTTGGGAGGCTTTAGGTGCTAGACGCGTGGAGTACAAGGAGTTGCAGGAGTCTCTTCCACATCGCTCATGCAAGAGGCCGCACAAAGAGGCTTTTCTTCTTGAGCCATGTGGTCTCAACCTGTCTGCGTGTTCAGTCGAGGCACTTCCTAAGGCAGATAAAACTAAGGAGCTAGAGGAGGCTCTGGAGTTCATTGGCAAGATGCTCCACTCTGACACTGAGTTGCGTGAGATGGATCGTACCCCCACACCACCACCTCGGTAGGGATAGATCCTTCAGAGTCTTAATAATGTAGGAATAGTGGAGATGATGTCTGTTGGTGGTCCTTAACGACCAAATCCAATCACCAATTAAAAGAAAAAAAGGAGGAGAAACTAGCAAACTTATACACATATGTTATTTATATTGACATATTTCCATATGTATTGGAAGATCAATGTTTTGCAGGACACATACATGAAATACATGGAAATATAGTCAAAAGGTGCAACCAAGCAAAGTGTAAAGCAGATTTGTGCAACAGATTAGAAGAGAGGCCCACTTACCTAGCCAACCTGGGCACCAAACCAGCGGGGAAGCACTCCAGGCCTAGCCAGAGGCCCGCCAGCCAAAGGTGGTGGCGAGACATGCCAGATGCCATTACTGCTCCTGAGGATGGTGCGGGTGGAATCTCCATGGAATATGCCCAGCAACCACCTCTAGGAGTAGTACAGGTAGAGGGGGATAGCCCCCTCTCTCACACACACACACCACACATTTGAGCTCTACTCTCTCCACCTTTGTACTTTTACACTTTTAGTAGTTTGTTGGAGCTAGGCAAAGCTTCCTTGGAGAGCTTGGATTTAGGGGCATTCTTGGTATGAATAATATGAAGAATTCTCTCAAGTTCTTTCTCTCATTTTATCAATATAGTCATGCTTATGAATTAGAGCAAAGTTCTTATGTTGTTCACTTATCATATGAAACTTTATGCGTAATCGTTCATACAACATATATGGTTAGAATTAGAGCTAAGTTGAGGTGGCAGTTCGTCGTTCCTTCAGGTTTGCCCATGTCCTATGCTTGTCGATCCATAGGGTCAGAGTCCCGAGGGGATATGGGTAGTTTCTCTATACATGGGCGTGGTGCTCGGGTATATAGGAACCTTCGGATATGATGGTGATCCACGGTTGTGGTGTAGGCGGTAGGTGGTGACAGCCCTATCCATCCCTTGTAATCCTCCATGTTCAGATATTCGTGTAGGAGTTCGTAAATTGCCTCATGAGGTTGCTAGCAGACCAGTACTTAGAGGTCTCCCCGTTCATTTCACAATTAGAGCTAAATCCTAATCATGTATGTGTATGTGTACTTGCTATTCTTTGCATGGCTGTATTAGAATATGCCTTCTCCTATTAGGATCATTCTTTTATTCTTTATTCTTTCTTCCTTCTTTACCCCTGAGATAGGCTCGTGTGTGTGTGTCACACTATCTTGAACTATACCATGTTTACCCTTGCCATGAACCTTGGTCTAATATGTAGTCATGTTATCTTGTTCATGCACCAATTAGATACTTTTACACCATGCCTTCCTTTGGGAAAATATAAATTACGATACCCTAAATACTTTCCGGTGAAATGCTGCAATGGTAATTCCATGCGCTTGCGAATTTGTTCTGTAAATGTAAAGAACTACCACCAAGGTGTTTCTAACGCCGTTGCTGGGAATGGAATCCAATCTCCATTTCTAGTAGCGATGTTTAGAAATGCCAACAATGTCCTACGTGGCAATGAGACATGACTCACCCTTCTAGAGTAGAGTATAATGTCCCTCTTTTGTGCCTACCTGCTAGTAGAGAGTTTTGCGTGAGTTTACTAGTGTAGTTGCTGGAGACATTGTTGTGTTATAAATGATGTACTGAATGTTTGGGTCTTATGCATCTTGTGGTTGTTCATGCTTCTTTGATTGAGTGTATGGTTAGATAAAATGTTTTAAAAAGCTTAATAACCCATAACCCTTGATGTCATGTGCAACAAGATGTCATGCCGCCATTCCAACCGCCTGCTTCGCTGCTCCCCTTCCCCCATACAGGCTATTCGAAGCTGAGGAGGTTGTCGCAGAGGATGCTTTGGGCATGGTCCTCTCAACTTCGAGAAGGACGTTGCTGGCGGTCCTTAACTCCTAAAATCAACTGCCAAATCTCACACAAAATCCACTCATATAAACACCAAACTTAGTATTAGGGATTATAACTAACAAATTCCACAAGTTTTGATGATTGCTCATTTGCAGGAGGACATGTGTGCAAATAACATAAAAAGGGCCAAGAAAATACCTTGAATAAATAGAGAAATGGAAAAGGCCACTTACCAAACAAACCTAGGCCCAAGCTCGAGAAGACCAGGCCTAGGCCCAGCACACAACCGACCAGCCAAAGGCGGTTGGGGGTGGGACTACCTAGGGTCGGTCGACCCCCTCTCCATGCCTCTCACCTCCAGCATCCACGTGGTGCCCTCTGGTGATTCCCCCAAGGCGGTTGCATGGTGTATCCCTAGAATATTCTTCTAAAACCGACCATACACTAGTATAAATAGAGGGAGAGGCTCTCCACTCACACACACACCACAAGGAAGCAACTCCACTACACTCTCAAGATGTAGAATTAGAATAGCCCTGTTGGGAGTTAGTGAGAGTTGAGCCATGCTCAGGTTTTGGAGGAGTCCTCTGAGGTTTGGTATGCTTTTGTATCTTTCCTTTGTAAGACTCAAGTATCAATATATTTATCTTCTCTATTTACTTGAATGTCTTCCATGTTTACCTAGTTCATACCGTAGATGTTTAGCCAAGTATGGTTAGTATAGTCGTATCACACCTTAGCATGGGATCTCCACTCACATCGAGTGCTCTAGTTATAGTACATGACTAGAGTAGTAATCCATAATCTAGACATGGTGTCTAGACTATGGGTTACCTAAGTTTGCACCTAACCCCACGGATAGTTGTGGTAGCCCCAAGTGGTGACAGCCTTGACGGCCAATGTAGTCCACCATGTTCGGTTTGGTGTTTGTAGGACCATAGTCGTTGCTTCCTAGCCCCTTTCTCATCCCTGTCTATGGCTAGTGTTCTGATGTCCCAAAGTGTTATTGTGTGTGTTCGCTATACTCATTCATTCCTTAGTTATTCCCTCTGGCATGCTCTAGGATGAAACCATAGTAATAGAGAAGTATATAGGAACATTGTACTCGCCTGTTGTCCTCTCAACTTAGCTTGACTACTTCTCTATCTTACCATGGAATTCTCTTGTGTGTGTCATTATCCATAATTCCTATCTTATGACTTACCCCACATTAGTATAGTTGGTATATTAGTTAGTAGATGCATGATAGTTAACTATCATCTTCTTTAACCATTGCTTCCCTGAGGAAATATATGATACCCTAGAATACTCTTGGGTGAAAGCTATGGCAGAATCCGTGCACTTGTGGATTTATCTGTTTGTGTTAACAAATATGAATAGATCCACCTCGTGCTCCTACTCCCGAGGTCCCGCTTCGAGGGGGTGACCCCATCGAGCCACCTATCTTGGAGGCACCTATTCAGGAGGATGTTCCGCCGCCTCCCCCACTACTGATAGAGGTGATGGATCATCAGACTCATCTCATGGAGACCTTGGTAGAAGGTCTACTGTGTTATTAGGGTGGTCTGCCTAACGACTTCTAGAGGAAGCTTGAGGGTTTCCTAAAGCTGAGCCCCCCTACGTTTGACAGCACCGACGACCCCATCGCCATAGAGGATTGGCTATGAGAGACCAAGAAGAAGCTTGATGTCACCACTTGCTTAGAGGAGGAGTGTGGGAGTTTCCATACACCAGCTCATAGGCGCCGCTCGTGCTTTGTGGGACTGTTTTAGTGACACGCACCTGAACCCTGCTCACATCACATGGGAGGAGTTCGCAGAGGCTTTCCACGAGCACCATGTTCCTAAGGGTGTGGTGGACTTGAAGGTGGAGGAGTTTTGCAACATCACCCAGGGATTGCAGAAGGTCCATGAGTACTCCAACCTTTAGGATGATGCGATACGCACCTGAGGAGACCGACACTAAGAAGAAGAAGATGTACTTCATCAAGAAGGGCCTGAATACTCGCATCAAGCTAGGTATGTCCGTTCAGACTTGCTACACCCTAAGGGAGATGGTGAACAAGGTCATGGAGGTCGAGAAGGACCGTCTAGAGGTAGACGCTATCTACAAGGAGAAGAAGCATAGGACCGAGAGTTCATCCTGCACCCGGCACCTCAGAAGCCATGTGCGAACGCACCCTCGATCCCTTGTTCCCGCGCTACTCAGGGAGCTACACCAAGCCATGGAGGTGGTACCTATGCTACCAACTACCACTGCCCTGCTTTGAGTGCTGGCACGTGGAAGGCAGTTGCGTCTACCACCACAGGCAGTGTGCCCTTCACTTGCTTCGGCTGTGGCAAGCCAGACCACAAGGTTGATAGCTGCCCTAATAAGAAGGCTGCTCCACCCGCACAGGCCCCGATGAGACAGGCCCTATGTAGGGAACTCTCGTACAAGAGCACCGCTAGAGCCACCCATGGCCGCCTCAACCACATGATTGCAGAGGATGCACAGGATGCCCCAATGTGGTGTACCATATGTTCATTGTTCATGGAGCTAAGGCTTTGGTATTATTTGATTCTAGTGCCACTTGTTCATACATATCCACCAAGTTTGCATGAGAGCACAATATACCAGTGACTCCACTAAGGAGCCTATTGACACTAGCTCACCTTTGGGCAACATTCGATGCACAAAAAAGTGTCAGGGAGTGAGTCTCGTAATTAAGGGATTCCTCTTTTTAGCCAATCTCACCTTACTCCCTTTTGATGGCTTGGATGTGATACTAGGGATGGATTGGTTGACCTAACACAAGGGAGTGATATCTTGCTCACCACGGTATGTAGAGATATCCCACCTAAGTGGCCATGTGATTTGCTGTGAGCCCAACCTTGAGAGGATAGTTTCTATGCTATGTGCCTTGGAGGACAAATCTATTGAGGAGGTACCCATAGTTTGTGAGTATCCTGACATGTTTCTCGAGGAGTTGCCAAGTATGCCACCTAATCAGGACATAGAGTTTGTGATCGACCTTTTACCTAGTACGGGACCCATTGCAAAAAGGCCCTACGACATGTCGGTTTATGAACTTGATGATCTTAAGAAATAGGAGAAAGGGTACATCAGGCCGAGTGCTTCACCCTGGGGCTCTCCCATTTTCTTCATGAAGAAGAAGGATGGTTCCATGAGGATGTGTGTAGACTATAGAAACCTGAATGCTGTAACTGTCAAGAACAAGTATCCACTTCCAAGGATAGATGACTTGCTAGATCAGCTGAGGAATGCCAAGTTCTTTTCCAAGATTGACCTTCAATCTGAGTATCATCAAATGAAGATCCGACTGAAGGACATTTCAAAGATTGCATTTATAACCAGATATGGGCAGTACGAGTTCACAGTAGTGTCATTCAGGCTCACTAATGCCCTAGCATACTTTATGAACATGATGAACAAGGAGGTTATGGATGACCTGGACAAGTTTGTGGTAGTGTTCATTGATGACATCCTAGTCTATTCACCTACCACAGAAGAACATGAGCAACATCTGAGAGCAGTGTTGGAGAAACTAAGGCAAAATCAGCTGTACGCCAAGTTCAGCAAGTGCGAGTTGTGGCTTGAGGAAGTTGCTTTCCAAGGACACATACTCACTGCTGAAGGAGTAGCCATTGACCCAGCCAAGATAGAAGCTATGAAGGAATGGGGGCAACCATGCAATGTGATAGATATCCGGAGTTTTCTTGGTTTAGCGGGATACTAGCCCCACTTTATTGAGAATTTCTCCAAGACAGCTAAGCCCATGACCAACCTTCTGAAGAAGACCAACGAGTTTGAGTGGACACCAGAGTGTGAGAAGAGTTTCCAAACTCTAAAGGAGAAGCAAACTACTACCCTAGTGCTAGGCCCTACCTGGTATCCATCAAGATTTCATGGTCTATTGTGACACAACATGACAAGGACTTAGATGTGTTCTGATGCAGAATAGAAGGGTCATCGCATATGCTTCCCGATAGTTGAAGGAGCACAAGCAACGTTACCCTACCCATGACTTAGAGCTTGCTGCTATTGTACATGCTCTAAAGATTTGGAGACACTACCTGATTGGGAACAAGTGTGACATCTACACTGACCACAAGAGCCTAAAGTACTTCTTTACCTAGGAGGATCTAAACATGAGACTGAGTAGATGGCTGGAATTGACTAAGGACTACAACCTAGAGATTCACTATCACCTAGGAAAGGCCAACTTAGTTGCTGATGCCTTGAGCCAGGACTACAACCTAGAGATTCACTATCACCTAGGAAAGGCCAACTTAGTTGCTTATGCCTTGAGCCGTAAGAGCTACCATAATCTCATGACGAGAGCGATTCCACCAGAGATATTCCAAGAAATGAAGAAGCTCAAATTAGAGTTCATACCAAAAGGCCAATTGAATGAGCTTTAGATATAGTATGACCTTGAGCAATGCATCCACAATGCCTAGTAGGAATGTCCTAAAATTAAGGATAGTCACCGACTCATGCAGAAAGGGAAATGTCCTAAGTTCAAATAAGATGAACGATGAGCCACATGTTACAAGAATAGAATTTGTGTGCCACCCTCTGACAAGGCACTTCACCAAGAGATCCTAGTGGAAGGACATGATTCTGATTATTCCATCCACCCAAGCAGTACCAAGATGTATGCTGATTTGAAGAAATCATTCTGGTGGAGAAACATGAAGGCCGACATTGCCGAGTATGTGGCAAAATATGACATATGCAATCACATCAAGGCAGAACACTAGAGGCCTACAGGATTGCTTAAGCCATTGGATGTACCTATGTGGAAGTGGGAAAGCATTTCCATGGTTTTCATATCTAGACTACCCCATTCACCCAAGGGAAATGACTCCATTTGGGTCATAGTTGACAGATTGACCAAGGTGGCCCACTTTATAGCTATCAAGACCACCTATCGGACTGATATGTTGGCTGAGTTGTACATGGACAACATTCTCCGGCTGCATGGAGCCCCTATGAGCATAGTTTTAGATAGAGGCACCCAATTCGTGTCTAAATTTTGGAAGAGTCTGTATAAGGCGATCAGGACTCGCCTAGACTATAGGACCGCTTACCACCCTCAGACTGATGAGCAGATAGAAAGTGAATTAGATTTTTGAGGACATGCTTCGATCTTGTGTGTTGAAATGCGGTATAGATTGGGAGAATAGCTTGACTCATGTGGAGTTCTACAACAACAATTATGAAACTAGCCTCAAGATGTCCCCATTTGAGCCCCTGTACCGAAGACAATGTCATACCCCGCTAATGTGGTCAGAAGTAGGAGAAAGATCATTCTTTGGCCCGACAAGTATCGAGGAAGCTGAAGGAGTAACATAGGTGCGAGAGAACCTAAGAATTGTCTAGAGCCATCAGATGAGCTATGTAGATAACAGATGGAGAGATCTCAAGTTCAAGGTGGGAGATTATGTCTACCTCAAAGTCTCTCCACTTCGAGGCACCATCAGGTTTCATGTGAAAGGAAAATTGGCACCAAGATATGTGGGACCCTACAAGATCAGTTAGAGAATCAGCAAGTTAGCTTATCAGATAGAGCTACCCGAGGAGCTAGCAGGTGTTCACCCCGTGTTTCACGTGTCATAGCTAAGCAAATGTTTGAAGCTACCAAATGAGCAAGTACTGACAGAGGCACTAGATATCCAAGACACACTTGAGTACAAGGAACACCTGATTCAGATACTTGATGGAGTAGTCAAGGGGACAAGAAGCACAACCATACCCTTTTTGCAAAGTGCAATGGAGTAATCACACTGAAAGAGAAGCTACCTGGGAAAAAGAGTCAAAGGTTCGGATGCTTTATCCCTACCTCTTTGAAAGGTATGCGAGACCTCAAATCTTAGGATAAGATTCATGTGAGGTGGAGGACTGCAACAACCCTGAAATTCTAGAACCCAAAAATCCCAACTTATCAAATTTTTTTCCTAAAAACCCTTGCTTGGTGAGTGAAGCATACTAGGAAGCCACCCTAGTTGCACAAGTAGATCCTAAACTAGATGTGTGAGCAATGCATTAACTCAACATGTGAGTTGCCTCTTTTGGACTTCATGATTTGTTAATAAAACTTTGATCAACTTTTAAGCAAATGATCGTGTGGCGTGTGTGCCAAGAACCCTAGCCTAGTTAAAGATCCTAGAATGACCTAGTAGATCCACCACAAGGGAGTATACATGTATCTGCATAAATGTATACAAGGATGGGGCTAGGAAATAGAAAATAGAATTTGAAAATGAATTAGGAAGGAGAAGGGAAATGGAAAAGCCAAAGAGGCCCACGAGCCAACTAGCAGACCAGTAGTCGAGTGGCCTAACTCAGTGCCCGCACCCTCACGCCTACCCCAAGGCCTAGCTAGTGCCGCACTCACCTGCGCCCACGCTCGTGCCTGTTTCCCCCTCTATGCGCCACTAACTAGTGGACCTATGGACCCCACCTGTCATCCCCTTAGCACTCCCTCCTCTGCTTTTTTCCTTCGCCGCATCTCCAGTCGTCCATGCACGCCACCACCTTGGGCACCCTGCAGATGGTTGCTACATCCACAATTTGTGGTGCCACCCAGTTCAAACCTCGCCAGCCGAGCACCGTGATGCCATCGCTGTAGCCCCACACAGTGACGCCAACACTGTACCTACCTTGACCGTCCGCTGCTCCAAAATTGGTGGTAGCAAGGTGTGCGTAGCTTGCTTCAAGGAATACACCTAAGGCGTCGCTTGTTCTGCTGCAGGGCACGCACTGGTGGTGGTACACTCCCTGTACCTAGCGGTGAAGCTAGAAGTGATCGGCACTAGCTTCGCCCATGGAACGAGCGATGCTAGGGTCGATGAACTCGAAGAGGAGGCAGCGGTGTCAGCAATCAAGCTGGCGAAAGACCTAGATCTGTTCAGAGAAAGGGAAAACAAGGCACAGTAGATTAAAAAAATTGTACCAAACAATGTGGAGTCCTGCCGAGCAGTTTGTGTAAAAAACATTGTTTTATTTTGGAGTTTGTTCATATTTTAAATATAAAAAATTTCCTTCTAGTTGGTCCTATATCGCATCACTAGCCCCTACTAGTTCATACCCCATAGCGTAGAGTGATTATCACCTGTTTACGCGTAAGAGTACAAACGTCGCCGAGGAACCGCTGCCGACCACCCATAACGCAGAGCGCTGCTGCCCGTGCACGTGTAGGTGTGAGATAGAGAATAGGGCCACTTCTAGATAATGCAAATGAGAATGTGGCTGGTCAGCGAATTGGTGGAGAGTATCTTAAAGATACAACACATGGAGAACAAATGGAGTAGCGTAGAGATGGAGAATAAATGGTGGAAAAAATATTTGGAGAAACGTAGAAATAACTTGGAGAAAATAACGGGAGAAATATGGCGAAAACTTTATTGAACTTATATATGGAGAGGTACATATCTTTTTGTAGAATATTTGAAGGATAGAAATGCCTAAGGAGCTCGATGTGCTAGGAGTTGGGAACATCTATCCCTACTAAGTCGCATAGTCGATAGGACCCTGGTCGGGTGACTTCTTTGACAATGTAAGGGCCCTCACAAGGTGACGAAAACTTATGCATTCTGTTTGTCTTCTGCTTCTTGTGGAGTACTAGGTCACCGAACGCAAAGGATCGCTCCTGAATATTGCGGTCATAATACCTCTGTAGGCCTTCCAAGTACTTGGCCGTTCGAACACATGTAACCAGGCGTTCTTCTTCTAGACGATCGATATCTTCCTATCGGGCCTGCGCCAACTTCTCTGTGTCAAAATTTTCCACCCTAGGTGCTCGAAAGGCGATATCAGCCAGCAAAATGGCCTCGGAGCCGTACACCAGGTAATAAGGTGACACACCAGTGTTACGGCTGGGCCGAGTCCAGAGTCTCCAAACCACAGCCAGTAATTCCTTGTGCCATCTTCTGGGGTGCTTCTCCTCCTTTTCATACAGCCTCTTCTTAAGGGCATCTAATATCATGTCGTTTGCCCGTTCAACTTGACCATTGGTTCTAGGGTGGGCGACCGAGACATATTTAATGGAGATGCACCGGTCCTCACAAAAATCCCAAAAATCGCTACCGGTGAAAGTAGACCCCAAGTCGGTGATGATACTGCTCGACAAGCCAAACCTATGAATGATATCTTCAACCAGCTCGACTGCTTTCTTTGCCATAGCTATGATGAGGGGCTTGTACTTGATCCACTTGGAGAACATGTCAATGGCAACGTAGACAAATTTGAATCCGCCCGGAGTAGCCTTAAAAGGATCAATCATATCCAGTCCCCAACATGCAAACGGCCAGAAAGCTGGGATTGTTCAAAGGGCCAGTGCTAGAACATGGATCTGCTAGGCAAAAAATTGGCAGCCCTCACATCATCAGACTAGTGCTTCAGCATCTGCAATGGCAGAAGGCCAATAGAAACTAGCTCGGAAAGCATTGCCGACCAGATTCCTAGACGCTGCGTGGTTGCCACACGATCCAGCACGGATTTCGAGGAGTAACTTCTTTCCTTCATCTTGAGATATGCACTTGTACAACAGGTCCTCTTTCGCATTCTTCCGCATCAACTTGCCATCGATCAAGACATAATGCTTGTTGTGGCGAATAAGACGTTCCATCTCCGTCTTATTAGTCGGCACCTCTGCCGTGGTGAGGTACTTGATGAATTGTTCTCTCCAATCACCGCTTGGTGTGGGAACCATCATGACTAACTAGTCGGCCAGGGGCTTTTCATCAACCTCCTACCCTAGCTTTATAGAGGGCATCATGAGGTCCTGAACAAAAACTCATGCTAGAATTTGTGCTCTGGTCGACCCTATCTTAGACAGGCGGTCGGCTGCCTGGTTTGCTTCTCAGACGATGTGGTGAAACTCAATGCCATAGAACTTTCCTTCAAGCTTCCTAATTTCAGCATAGTAAGCATCCATCTTCTCGCTAGAGCAGGACCAGTCCTTGTTGACCTAGTTGATGACCAATGTAGAGTCCCCGTAAACCATGAGGCATTTAACGCCTAGCTCGATGGTGATACGAAGACCATGGAGCGCTGCCTTGTATTTGGTGGCATTGTTGGAGGCCGGGAGGTGGATCCATAAACCCTAGAGGGAGTAACGAACAACATGCCTACCCTGGCACCATCGATGTTGAGTGCTCCATCGAACTACATCATCCAGTGCTTGGGACGATCAGCCGAAATAGGCTCTTGCATCTCTGTCCACTCGACAATGAAATCTGCAAGCACTTGTGACTTTATAGTCTGTCGACTCCTAAAATCAATCAAGTATGTGCTGAGCTCTACCGCCCATTTGATGATATGCCCATTGGCTTCCTTGTTACAAAGAATATCACCGAGTGGAAACTCAGTGACAATAGCAATCATGTATGTTTCGAAGTAGTGGTGGAGCTTGCGGGATGTAATTAGGATTGCGTACAATAGCTTCTGGACTTGAGGATATCGAGCCTTAGACTCATTCAAGACTTCACTAATGAAATAAAGGGGGCATTGAACCTTGTACACATGTCCATCCTCTTCGCGCTCGATGCTAATGGTCGTGCTGACAACCTGAGAAGTTGCGGTGATGTAGATTAGTAGAGTTTCGTTGGGTTGTGCGCTGTCATAATTGGAGGCGAAGTAAGGAAGAGTTTGACCTTGGCGAAGGCCTTGTCGGCCTCCTCCATTCAGGTGAAACGCTCACTAGCTTTGAGTAACTTGAAGAAGGGAAGACCCTTTTCGCCCAGTCATGATATGAAGAGACTTAATGAAACGACCTGATTTCCGCGAAGGGAAATCCATAGAGTCAAAGTGTATTATGACCGTTGTAGATCATATTACCCAAATTCTAGTCGAATACCACATCCATACAATGATAATATTAGAGTACAAATAGTGCAAAATTACATAATTTATTACATCGCCGCATTGGCGGAATCAAAAGTAGCATTCATTCAGAACAGCTTGAAGATAAGATCGCCAAACTCGAGCGTAGGAACAAACTCCTCAACTGTCAAACTCTTCAGAGCTATACTCCTCAGCAGAACTTATGTGCCAAAATTTATCAGTACGATTTGTACTGGCCATTCCCACCCTATGAGCATTGCTTTGTGGAAATTGGATGCAAGTTGGATATAATCAAAAGGAACCTATAAGGCTAGGGTTTCCTATGTATTAGCATATCAAGTATATAATAACAGTTGGTCAAGTTTTAACACCAGTCCCACACCCATTCCACCCCATTTCCGTCCAGTGCTAGGTTTCGATCCTAGGATCGATATACCACCATCTCCACATCATCACCACATCACCACCATACCATCGCTCAGTCGATAGGCTAACTCCCTCTCGGCACTGTCTCATGGCCCGTAGCCCCTGGCTACGACCGACACTCTCTCAAGGGGGAAGAAGAGAAGGACTCATCTCACTATCTAGTTTAAGCGAAACCCAGGAAAGGTCCATAGCCGACAAGTCGGCATATGTATCGATCGATCAACCATACACTCTGCAGAGGTTTTACATAACCACAAGATCCGCCTTCCTCGTTGACCGTCGTCAACTGGGCTAATTCTGGTCGCTTGCTAGCCTAGGATATGCCACTCTACCATTCAGCCCTGGTACACCCCAAGTCTAGTCTGGGGTGGCTAAAACTGTGAGTCATGAGACAGGTCCACAAGGTCTCCATGAAGTCTTGGAAGGGTGTGGGGGGAATCCTCCGTGCCCCGTACCTCCTCGCACTATCCGCTATCAACCTAGCAGTAGTGGCAATATCCTACCAAGTAGTCCGGCCGTCCCGCACCATATAGGGTGAGTGGTATGTAAGGCTTCCCGGTGAATCTGAGTACTAGTAAGTTCTTAGGGATGGCCAAGCCAGAATGTCTTCATCAGGGTTTCCATTTACCGTGCCACCACAGCACCTCCACCCCGGGCTCCTCCCATCACAGGTTCACACCTAGGGCCACCTCATATACCATTTACCCACCATAGGTATCTATTTTCCAGGGGTGCCCAGGTAGCACCCCACGGCAAGACTTGCCCCAGGCTCGTCATATACTCCAACTTGGTTGACACAACCCTTACCCTCCACGCACCCAAGTCACACACGGAGCACTCTCCCCATAGTCCTGATAACACCAGTTTCCACCACGCATCAATGTAGTACAAGCATAGTAGAAGTAATAAGCAATGAAATATAGCAGGAAGCGTGTGTCTAGCTTAATAGCAGGGTAAGTAGGGGTAAGGTTGAGTCAAGGTAAAAGCCATCAAGTAAGCATACTACCATGCAAGTCCTATCATAGTGTGAATATAACAATAAAGTAAAGCAATAGCAGTTCTAAATTAGCCATGCGTAATAGGTGATACGAGGTTGGGTGGGATGTGGCACCTTCAGTGAAGTCATCCCCACACTCCTCATAGTACTCACGATCCTCGTCCGTCTGGTTCTCCTCCGAGTCTGCATACGATCGAATTATAGTCGCGTTAGCGATGTCTATAGAATAGTACAAAAAGCAATGAAAATTCAAAAGAGCCAAATGTACTCAAACATGGGTTCATTGCGTAGAGCTCAATTTTAGATGAATTTTGGTCCTAGTTTTGTATTTTTCTGAGTTCGTATGAATTAGTTATGAATTTCCGAAGTTTCAATCATTTCTGAAAATGGAAAAGGGCTGAATTAATATCGTGCTGACACGTGTCACGCTCCTGTTGGTCCACGTGGCATGCTGACATCAGTATGACGTTAGCATGGCATCATCAGAGCTAAACCATGGCTGACAGGTGGGTCCCGCTGATGTCATCATGACGTCAGCATGATGTCACCTCCTGACATGTGGGTCCAGAGTCTCTGTGTCGCTGACATGTGGGTCCCGGTCGATGGTCAACATTGGCCGGTCAATGGTAAACCAGGATAGGTCCAAACTGGGCTGGTTGGGCCTAGATATGGGCTGGGCTTTGGCCCGCCATGTGGCGCACGCTGGTGCGGCCATGTCGCCTTACTGGGCCATTAACAGGCCGAGGTCCACGGTGCAGGTGAGGCGCGGTTCATGGTGAACCCGCCTGCGTTGGTCCATAGACTGCAGAGCCGGTCTATGAAGGACTTGGTCCACATACTCCTTCCCAGGGTTCGGTTCACGTGCACCAAGTGCACAGACATGTGGCCAGCGAGGGGAAATTCCCCTTCTCTTCCTCGACGGAACTCTCGCCGGCGGTGAGGTCACTGGCGAGCCCCTATGGCGGTGCTAGCGTCCGATAAGGGTAGGCTTTAGCTTCCTAATGTGACCACGCCAGCGTTGGGGGCCTCTCCGACCACCTCGGCGACCTCTCCAACCACTTTGGCGACCTCTCCGACCACTTTAGCGACCTCTCCGACCACTTTAGCGACCTCTCCGACCACTTCGGTGACCTCTCCGACCACTTCACCGACCTCTCCGGCCACTTCGACGACTTCTCAGACCACTTGGGCGACTGCGATGGTGGGGTCAGGGCGACGGATAGGGCTTCCTAGGGCTTTGGCCACGGTGAACGGTGGCTCAGTGTGGCGGTGCTCGTCGGCGAGGCATCTAGGGGCAGTTCCAGGGGTCCTGGTGCCCCGTCTTCCTTTAGATAGTTAGCGGGGAGGCATAGTGTAGCGTCAGCAATGACCATAAGGCGCGGTGGAGTCCGCACACAGTGGTGGTGCACGGTGGAGCTCTGCCCTAGGTCCGGTGCACGTGGTCAAGGCACTGCGGCCGGCTAATGGCTTCTTGGTCTATATGGCTATCATCCAGGTGTCACGGCGGTGCTCTACGGCCATGGTGGGTGTGTTGAAGGAGCTCCTGGTGCTCCCAGTGGCTCCGACCACGGTGGTGGGGGCAAAGCGGAGGCAGTGGCGCTCCGACGAGGTGCGGTGCGGCAACGCAGGGCTCTGGTGGGCTTCTTCCGTGCATGTGCGCTCCTGCTTCGATGTACAACGTCATAGCTGGGGTCCTTCTTTTGGCTGATGGCAGTGCGCACGGCGCGTCCTGGGTTTCGGCAAGCGTGGCCATGGTGGTCTCCCTAGCTAACCAGTTGGGCTAGGCCGGAGCTCGAAGCTTCAGCAAGGTTTTGATCATGGCGGTGCACGTTCCATTTGGCTAGGGAGGTGGTCTCAGCAAGATGGCTCACCGTGGGGAGCTCGAAGGTGATAGCAGAGCCGAGCTAGGACAGAGGTACTCGCCATCTTCCGCGCCGGCGGCTCCTCCCTTCTTGCTCTGGCAGCGGCGTCCTTCTCTGCGCCTCTCCTTCTCCTCTCGTCCCTCGACTTAGTGTGCTGGTGCGAACCACACGGTGGCGGCGAGGTGAATGGAGGGCTAGGGCTCAGGGCTCCTCCTTTTATAGGAGAAGCTCTAGGCTTCTCCAATGGCGGTTGATCGGGCGGCGGTGATGCGCGATGCGCATCAGACGGCTCACGGGCGTGGGGCAGTTGCGTGGGCGCGGCGCTAAGGTGGGGGACAGGGTCATGCGATGTGCGTGACCCCGAGCCCGCGCCTGCTCGATGGTTGGCTCCCGGTCGCATGGTGGAGGGAGCGTGGGGAAGACGATGACGCTGTAGCTGGGCGGCTGAGAGGGGGCCCATTTGTCAGCTTGTCCTGATGCAGCGCGTGCGGTGCATGATGGCTGACGGGTGGGTCTGGTTCGTCAGTGGCTTGTGTGCGCGCGGGTGGTAGGGTGTTGCTGGGTCGGCTCGCAAGGCCGAGCAGGCCTGGGCTGCTGCTGCTCCCTCTTCTTTCCTTTCTCTTTTTCTTATTCTTTTTCTATTTTGTTTTCCTTTCTCTTTTATTTGTTGCCAATTTGGTTAGGGTTTGATTTATTTAGTTTCATGTACAAGTGTGCACCTTGATTAAGGGTGGAGCTTAGGGCTGGTTGGTGGGGCCCACATACTTAGGTGGTACTTAGGTGATTAATTTATTGCATGATAAATTAATTATAAGTGGTCACTCTTATTTGCACAACAAAAGATCAATAAAAGGCAACTCACTTGTTTAGAATTAAAATGCATGCAAGAATGTATGTGTTAGGGATTTTAAACACACATATACAACAAGTGACATGCTATGCTTATGAGTTTGTTTAGTTGGATTACGACTAATGCAACACTTAGGGTTAGCTCCTACAATTGTCACTCATAATCACATGGGGTTTTGAAGAAAAAAAATTTGTAGTTGGGATTTTTGGTGTGTGGATTTTTGGGTTGTTACACTTAAAGCCGCCATACATCCCGTAAGTTTCTGGATGTCTTTCACATAGGTCGGTTGCTTCATATTGGTGATGGCTGAAATCTTTTTCGGGTTTGCTTCAATGTTGCTGGCACTAACAATGTACCCCAAAAGTATGCCAGAAGGGACACCAAAAATACACTTAGCGGGATTCAGCTTCCATCAAAATTCCTTTAGGCTTTTGAATGTTTCCTCGAGGTCGGCGATGAGGTCATCAGCAATCTTAGACTTGACCACAACATCGTTGATATAGGCCTCAACATTGTGCCCTATCTGCTTAGCAAGGAAATGCTGAATGGCCCTTTGATAGGTGGCACTAGCATTTTTGAGTCCGAAGGACATGGTGGTGTAGCAGTAGGTGCCAAATGGCGTAATGAATGATGTCTTAATCTGGTCTTCCTCCTTTAAGGAGATTTGATGATAACCAGAATAACAATCGAGAAAAGAAAGGAGTTTGTAGTCGGCGGTAGAATCGACGACCTTGTCAATACGAGGCAGGCCGAAGGGGTCCTTAGGGCAGTGTTTGTTGGGATTGGTGTAATCAACACACATCCTCCATTCTTTATTCTTCTTTTGTACAAGGACTAGGTTAGCCAACCACTTGGGATGATACACCTCTTTGACGAATTTGGCAGCTAAGAGCTGGTTTATTTCTACCCTGATAGCCTCCTTCTTGTTTGCGTGAAACATTGAAGCTTCTGCTTGATTGGCTTGGTGGTCGGTGAGACATTCAAGGAGTGCTCGATCAACTCCCATGGTACCTCCGGCATGTCTGCAGGTTTCCACGCAAACACATCGGCATTGGCGCGTAGGAAGTTGATGAGTGTGCTTTCCTATTTGGGATCGAGGTTGGCCCCAATCTTGGTGGTCTTGTCCTTGTCGCTGGTGTTGAGGTCCACCTCTTTGGTCTCCTTTGCCTTTATAGCAGCACGGGGTGGCACCAGCGTCATGATCTCTAGCTCCTCCACTGGTACCTTCCTGGATTTAGCAAGACAAGCCTCCATGCGTGCAGAGAGGTCGATCGCCTTGGCGAGAGCGAGGCTTTCCATCTCGCAAGCATAGGCAACGGCGAGATTAGCCTACAGGGTGAGAACTCCTCCGGGCGCTGGCATCTTTAGCACCAGATATGAATAGTGCGGTATGGCCATGAACTTGGCCAAAGCCAGACGGCCGAGAATGGCATGGTAGGCGGTGTCGAAATTGGCCACCAGGAAGTTGACGTACTCAGTACAAAAATTCTCGATGGTGCTGAACTGGATGGGTAGAGCAATCTCGCCTAAAGGGTGGGACGATCTGCCAGGAACAATCCCCCAGAAAAGAGAATCAATAGGGGTGAGGTCTTCTTTGGAGAGTCCTAACTCAGTTAGGGCCCCAGCGAAGAGTATGTTGAGGGCACTCCTGCCATCAATGAGGACCTTCCTAAACCGCACCTTCTAGATTATGGTATCCAGGACAAGCGGGAATCGTCCCGTGTAAGGGATGTTAGCCCACTGATCGGCCCTGGTGAAGGTGATGGGATACTCGGACTAGGGAAGATAGCGAGGGTCAGCGATGGTGTCGTTGGAGGTGACTGCTAGGACCCATCCTGCAGTGAGCTTTTGATCTCTCTTGTTTTCGAAGCTGGCTCATCCTCTGAAGATCATGCTGACAGTCTTGCTCGGGTCTTGAAAGGTGTTGCTTGCAACCCTAGGACACTCGAGATCCTTGCTGCCATCATCCATGGGGTCATCGTGCTTTTTATTCTGCTCATTATGGAAGGCCTTGGCTAAGCCAAAGCACTCTCGCATTGTGTGCATGCTGTTCTTATGAATCGGGCATGGTCCGTCGAGGAGCGTCTCATATGCTACGTCGTAGCTGCGCTTAGCGCGAGGCTGTCTGGTCGGCGGTGACATTGTCTGGTCGGCGGTGACAAAATTGTTTGGCCTTTGATCCCTCTGGCCTATCGATATAGTGACAGTCACGATCATCATGGCAGCGGTCATGGTCGTCATAGTGGTGGTCATGGTCATCATTGTGTCGTTCTTTGCGGCGGTCGTCATTGCGACGTAGTGGACGGTTAGGGCGAGGAATCCGGGCGAGATCGTCTTTGTGCCACTAGTCGGCTTCTTCAGCATCGGCGTATTGATTGGCTGTCTAGAGCATTTCGCCGATCGTCCATGGTGATTTTCGATTGAACCTACTCATCGTGGTGGTATAGCCCTCGGACGAATGTAGAGATGACTTCGGCTTCGCTGATATTCAGGATACGGTTCCTCATTTCTGAGAAACGCCTAACGTAGCTACGAAGGAGTTCACTGGTCTTCTGATATAATCTCTCTAGGTCATGCCTTGTAGCTAGTCATTCACATGTAGCCATGTAGTTCTCGATGAACATTCTCTTGAGATCATCCCAAGATCCGATGGTATCCGGTCTCAGACTTGTGAGCCAGTTCATTGCTGTGGGTTTGAGCATGACAGGCAAATAATTTGCCATGACGTCGGTGCTTCCTCTAGCAACATGCATAGCAATGGCGTAACTAGTAAGCCACTGCTCGGGGTTGGCTTGAACATCATAGGGTTCAACCCCAGCAATCTTAAAGCCTACAGGCCACTGAACGACCCGTAGTCTTGCTGTAAAGGCACGCGGCCCCTCGGGATCATCGGCGACAAGTAGGGCAGCATTGTCGGCATTAGCTAGGGCGATTAGCATGGGAGCATCATCTTGATTGCCAAACTCTTGGTCATACTATCGTCGGTGAGCGACTTCCTCTTCATGGCGCTCATTGCGTCGTCACTCGATGCGATTACGTGCATCATGGCAGGCGTTGAGGTGCTCACGGATATCGCCGATAGGCTGATTGACCTCCTGGTTGACGTTGCCGCAGTCGGCCTGGGCCTGTCGTAGAGGCTGGTTGGGGTTGACAACATAGTTGCCTCTTGGCCTCGTTTGGAGATGCTGGCCGCCACCCTCATGGCGGCATAACACAGAGCTATGCATCTGACTTCCTCCTGCTTGGTGGGAGCCACGAGGCCGTCGGCCCATGGATCGGTGGTGCCTTGGGTGGGCCGATGCCATTGAGTGGGATGGAGCTTGCTAATTGCGGAGCTAGTTGACCTGAACCTAGGCTGCTTTAAGCAAAGCCCTGACTTTGAGGACCTCCGGGGTCTATGGAAGTCAATCCAGCTCATGATTAGCAACGGCAAGGTTGGCGCTAGGTGTCTGCTCGACTTCCTGGTTGCCAACCATGAAGAATTCATGCTGGAGGTTGCGAGCGATGGATGGATTGCCGCTTGGGCCAACCTGTTCTCCTTCGCCAGCATTAGCATTGGTGGCAGCGGCGGCTGCTTCTTCTTGACGGCGTTGAGCGCGGTCGACGTTCCTGGCTTCACGAGCATTACGCTGAAAAGTGGTGTCCCCATCACGGGCGGCGCTGTCGTGGCTGACCATGAACAGCCCCCTGGGAAAACGCCTAGGCGGAGTGGAGCTGATAATGGCGGTCCTGGTAGAATCTTCTGAAGAATCTGGAGTTTATTCCAGGATGGTGAGCAAGGAATCATCTGGGAGTTCTCGGATAGCCACCATGTTTACCACCGGTGCAGATTGATTAGCCTTAGGTTGATCGATCATGAAGAGGTCGTTGACGTGATCATGCTCCACCGAATCGATGAAGCAATGGTGCATGGCGTTGTTTAGTTGACATGTTAGGCTAGGGATTGCTAGGTTTTGGGCTCTAGTTAGCATGTGCAACTAGTGATTTGGGAATCAATTTAATCATGAGAAAAAGAGAGATTAAATCATGAGATTGGGCATGGCAACTTAACCTTGAGATTGGGTGACCTCTGGGCCACCAAGATCAGAGATGGGGTCATGTTCAACCTTGCTTCCAAGCAAAAGGAATGGATTTGGCCATTCATGAGATTTCTTGCAAAAATCCATAAAAATGCATTAGAAAGGAATTAGAGAGATTCGTGAGATGATTGAGCTAGGGATGATCTTGAGCTTACTCTTGAGATGATGGAGCAACTACCAAGCTTCACATTGCATCCATGCATAGAGAGATCATGAGTTAGGGTTTGAGAGAAGATTTCAAGAAAATGAAAAAGAGCTCTTGAGCTAACCATGGATTGAGATAGACATGGAGATGCTCTTGAGCTTGGGATGGTGCTGATCCTTCCTTTCCTTTTCTCCTTTCCTTTTATCCTTTCCTTTCTCTGCCTTCTCTTCTTCCCCTTCATTTTTTCTCTATTTCACCTTGTTCATCCTTTGTAGAGAGAGAGGGAGAGAGTGGGGAATGGGTGAGTGGCTGAGAGAGTGAGAGAGATGGGGCTGAATCTACTGAAGACACTCTCTATTTCATGCTGACATATGGGTCCCATGAGATAGAGATGAGCACAGCTCATTCCTACTTAATTCTGCTGAACTTATGATTTAGTGGACGATCCGTCAAATCATTAGGACATTCCGTCAAAACTCTGATTTTGAGCAATTGACTTTGAAAAGGGGGGTTTTGGCATTGGGGTCACTCTTCATGCCCTAAAGGGTGATAAACACATGCAAAGAGACCAGAGATGTTGATTAGCATGTTTATTGGAATATCTACTCAAATCCAAAAGTCGGCTGACCACAGTTGACTCCGGGTTGAATTTGGTTGACTTGAGAGAATTGATATAGTTGATTGGAGAATTTAGAGTCCTTGTCCTTGTAGAGAGCACTAGGAATCCTTCAAAGAGAGTGATAAGGTGATTCTTGGGAGTTTGAGGGACTGTGCAAAGTCATCAAGGAGGTTCTCAAGAAAGGTTTTAGTTAGAGTGACTTCAGGTCGTGATACTGAGTATGACGTGTAGTACCTACATGCCATTATTATGTCTTCTCTTCTTTGAAACATAGCCATGTGAGACCTTATCGAGAAAATCATAATAAATACAGAAGTGAAAAGAAATAGACATTAGTATTTAAAGTTTGATAATTCAAAAAATAGAACCACTTGCAACAAATGAAAGAGCACCTCAGTTGTAAAATGTAACATGTGATCAAACACGTACACACCTAAAAAAACATGAATCCTGCAAAGTTGATGCCCGATCCACATCCGAGGGGCTGGTGATGAGTGATGACTTGATGAAGACATAGACCAACTGACCTGGCATGCATTCACCACAATTATTGATTGAGCAGTGCCTAGTACAATCAAGAACAGTGGATCAGAGAGCTGCAGTCATTCATAATCAGGTTCCTTAAAACTTAATGCCAACTCCTCGCACAAGAGCGTTTTGCGGGCGCACAGAGGCCCGGCGCTCCGACGCGTGGATGGAGCATTTCTTTAAAGGCACTCTCTTTTTTCATATATCAATCCGAAGTTCCATTCAATTCACATGTACAGTACATACGTTTATAAGGTTGCTCAAAACTTAGCGCCAATTCCTCGCACGAGAGCATTCTGCAGGTGCACGGAGGCCTGGCGCTCCGTCGTGTGGATGGAGCGTTTTTTATAAAGACCCTCTCTTTTTTCATATACCAATGCGAAGTTCCATTTGATTCACATGTACAGTACATACATTTATATATTTTACATATAGAACCGGTATGTGAAATTTATTTCAATGCGAAGAAGGGAGAATTTGGGATCACCATGTTTTTTTACATAAAACCACCCACGTGCAAATTTGCAGAGGCCCCTCCCAATGCCCAGTAGCCAGCGCTCCCACCCCAACCCCCTCATTCTTCATTCTCCTTTCTCTCTCTTCTTCCCATCACCATCGCCCCGCTCGCTGCTACCCGCAGGTGCCTCCTGGCTTGCCGTCTCCTGGGCGGCACGCCCGCCCGCGCTTCAAGCGTCCGCTCGGGCCATGGCATGCAGGGCTGCAAGGTAGAGCGCTCGAGGCCAGATTTGCTTGTACTGATGCAGTGTGAGACCATTTACCTTTCACACACCATCTAGGGACCATGGGATCCCTGTGGATGGCACAGCGGCGGTCCGGTCCTGCTCCAGCCCGTGTGCGGTGTCTACTTTGGGTGGCTCGAACGCATCCACAGCTGCACGGAGGCAATGGTGAGAGGATCTATAGTTGGTGGTCTAGTGTGGCGCAAACTCGCACATGGCGGCGGACCGGCGGTGCTGTGTGACGGCGCAGTGGATGATCTTGGGCAGCGCGGTGTGAGTGGATCTCAGTTGGATTTACTAAAAAGATGTTCATTTTCTTGCAGATCCAGAGAACTTAGATCATGAGATCCAAGTCAATGTGAGTTCAAGAGTACAAGATCGTAATAAGCTGGCTTGAGGCTACAGATGGATTTATGTTTTTGCATTTTCTGTCCCTACTACCTGCTAGCAAGGAACTTCCTATGTCTGAACATTTGATCAATCATAATGATCCAATATTTGCATAAATTATTTTGCTGATCATGATCCAAGCTTTCCAACTGAAATTGATCTAATATGGACATAGATTATGTAGATGATTGTGATCCAAGCATGACAACTGAAAATAATGCTGATCGTAACGTTCCAATGAATCCTGAAGAGGTAACCTGTGTCTAATATTTAAGTAATGTTTCATGATTATTTTACCTGTGTTCAGAGTATTGGTGCAGCTACCAAAATTTACTCAAGGTACACAGCAGAACATAGATACATATAAAAGCCTTATGTAGGTCACATCTTTCAAGTGTTTGCATCCATCCGTGTGGGGCGTCCTGTTATGTCGTAGAGAAGTGCTCTGGCCTGTGACCTTGTGGGACATTATCTGCGATAGACTATTCGTGCATGTTCTTTTTCACTTCTATCAAAGAACTTCATTAGAAATTTCCTCAATGATATCTACCTTTGAGCAGCTGCCAACACTCTTATTTGTTAAGCTGCTCATTGTTGATGCTCTTGCTTTTGAAGCAATACATAGATTGTGATTTGTCATGTCATAATATCATGACTACTGAAATGTGCTCCTATTTTATGATGAAGGGTATAAAGGTAGCCTTGCAATTTAAGGATGGAACTGATCGATTGAGGATCCTGTCAATCTATGCACATATTTATCCATCTAGAAATTTCAGTTAGTCAATAGTGCATTTTCTAAAACACATAATCTCATATGGTGCCAATACTCTACAGGTTATACTACAGTGGAGTTAAGCCCACCGACATTGCCCCTTAGTAAATCAGTGAAATAAATTTCGGGCACTCGGCAAAGACTTGCTTTGCCGAGCGCCGCACTCGGCAAAATATGGCACTCGGCAAAGGCAGACACTCGGCAAAGATTGGTAGGGGCCTAACGGCATCCAGCGGCGTCCTCTTTGCCGAGCATCGTACGTGACAACATGGTCGAAACTTTTTCAAATTTTTTCCACGGCATACGCATACGATATGGCGACAACTCGACAAGTTTCATGATTTTCAGAATTCGTTCGCATTTTATACAATTAAAAAACCACTCCCACGCAAGTTGGCGACGTTGCCCCATGAGCACGTTGATCGAAATTTCGAGACAGTTCCTGGATTTAGCCTAAATTTACACTAAGAAACAGGGATAACATTTTTTGAACGAATGTAATACATTATTCGATGCACCTGCAGTTCAAACTTACATTTTTTGGAAAAATGCAACAAAACAAAATCAACTATAAAAATATGCCAAAAGGCAATGAAAATGTCCCAAATTTAAACATGTTGTTTGTGGTAGTGTACTAAAGCTTCAAAAAAATTGGTGGCAAAAAACCAAAAAAATTTATTTTGCCGAGTGCCAAATTTTGGCACTCGGCAAAGTAAATTCTTTGCCGAGTGCCGCCCATCTGGCACTCGGCAAAGAGCTGCTGAATTTTTTTAAAACTTTGCCGAGTGCCAGATCACGACACTCGGCGAAGAAAATTGACTTTGCCGAGTGCCGCCGATCTGGCACTCGGCAAAGCCGCCTTATCCCTTCACCCGCGCACGGCCGGCGCGCGCTCTCTCTCTTTCTCTCATTTCTCTCTCCCTCTCACCTCTCTCTCCCTCAGCCGCCGCCGCCGCACATCACCGGCACGCGCCTCCGCCCCGGCCACCGCGCCTCCCCGCGCGGGCCCCCGCGGCGCCCGTCCCCGTCTGCCTCCCTGCGCCGGCGCCTCGCGTGGCGGCCCGCCCCCGCCTGGCCCCGCCCCAGCCACCGCGCCTCCCTGCGGCGCCCGGCCCCGCCCGACCACAGAAGAGAGGAGGAAGAGGCAGGGGAGAAGAGAGGAGAAGGGGAGAAGAGAGGAGGAGGGGAGAAGAGAGGAGGAGGAGAAGGAGAGGAGAAGGAAGGTGCCGGCCTAGGCCCGTCGACCCTCACGCCGCTGCGGTCGTCCCTGCTGTCGTCGCCGACCCTCGTTGTTGCCATTCTCGTCGCGAAGGTATGCGCTACACCTGTAGTAGTTAGTAGTAGTACTTAGCAGTGTTAGTAGTAGTTAGTAAGTAGTAGTAGTTAGTAGTTAGTAGTGTTAGTAGTATTGTTAGTAGTAAGTAGTGATAGTAGTAGTGTTAGTAGTAGTAGTGTTAGTGTTAGTAGTAGTTGTAGTGGTAGTAGTATTTGTTGTTGTACTACTTTGATACTTTCATCTGCATGGAAAGAGAACTAAAGTACATGGCTCATCTTGGTATATATATGTTTGTTGGCCTTCGTGCAGGGGAGGTGCTGCCGAAATTTTCAATGGATTCTAACCTATTGCCTTTTTATGTAGGAGGACCCGTGGGAGGGACTCGGCGACCCCGATCATCTTCGTCGACGCTGCTGGTCTGCCTGCACCGCATCGCCTTGCCACTGCACCGACACGTCACTGCCCCGCTAGCCTGACTCCACCGCCACCCTAGGTATAACCCCCTCCTCCTTTGCATGGATGTTTTATATGGTCACGTAGCCCAGTTAGGCGTCTCCCGTTCAAAAGAGATACGGTCGGAGGTATGCAGATCTTTACATATCTGTGACCGTATCTCTTTCGGATTGTCCACGTATTTTGGACAGCCCGTGGATGCGTAGATGAGGTTAGTTTCCATGGTTCGCTCCGGTCCGCCTCTGTTCCCATCCTCGCCGAGATTCGAGCAAGGAGCACGAGCTCCTCCCTCCCCATACGCTCTCGGCAGCAGAGCTCACAGCAGCAGATGGCAGAACTCTAGGTTAGTATTGTTTTATTCGTCGTTCATTGCTTTTACACATCTACCTTGCCTTTGCATTGTTTAAACATTGCAGGTGGAATGTTGCAGGCCGACTTGCGGAGGTTGGAGGCCCAGCAAGCGACCCAGGCGGAGGCCCATCGGCTGGAGATGGAGGCTGTACAAGCCCAAAGGGCGGCCGAGGCGCAGAGGCTGCAGGACATGTTTAGCTTCATGGCGAGCCTTCAGGCCTTGCCAGGTGTGGTCGTGCCCCAGTCGCTGCTCGCTCTAGTTGTGGCTCCTCCTCCTGTAGGGACTCCGGTGAGTATATATGGTTGTTTATTCCTTTAGCTTGTGCGGCCCTCCTGTAGATACTCATGAATTCACTTCTCCTTTGTGCAACCACAGTCGGCGGGTTCGAACCCGACTCCTCAAGGTGGCCCTTCTCCACAGGCCGGGTGGCCAACTAGCCCTCCTCAAGGTGGCAGTTCACACTCCGGGTGGGGAGGCTAGCAGTAGGTACCGTTTATTTGTTTCTTTTCATGTTTCATGGACTTGTGTTAGACTTAGCCTTATGTTGGACTACTACTAGAGACATATATATATTGTGATGGATATTGTCATGGATGATGCGAATATATGTGATGGATTATGGACAATGGATTTGTATGTGATGTATTATGGATGGTGGATGTGTATGTGATGGGTTATGGATGTGTATGTGATGAAATATGGATGTGTATGTGATATATCCTGTGCTGTGTGTTAATATATATGTGATTTCTTTGTTTGTGCTGATGGAAAGCAAAAAACCAAAAAAATAGCATTTTTCCCCTCTTTGCCGAGTGCCACACTCGGCAAAGAGGGCTTTGCCGAGTGCCGTGACCATGGCACTCGGCAAAGCTGGGAAGCAGAGATCCAATTTCCCAGCTTTGCCGAGTGCCAGATCCATGGCACTCGGCAAAGATTTTTTTAAAAAAAAAAGAAAAAAATTCTTTGCCGAGTGCAAGAGTATGGCACTCGGCAAAGAATTTTCAAAAAAAAAATTCTTTGCCGAGTGCCGCTGAGGTGACACTCGGCAAAGAGGCCGTCAGAGTTGACGTCGGATTTTTTTTTTGTCGAGTACTGACGTGACACTCGGCAAAGGCTTTACCGAGTGTCCGATATGTGGCACTCGGCAAAGAAACCTTTGCCGACGGGTTCTTTGCTGACTGCTCTTTGCCGAGTGCGGCACTCGGCAAAGCCTTTGCCGAGTGCAATAGGGGCTTTGCCGAGTGTCCTGCAAGCACACCATGTGATATTTCGCTGGATAGTTCCACGCAGATGGAGCCTCCTTCAACCACCAGATGGTCCCTCTATTTATTTCACTAGAAAATTTTGCGAGCTTCACGGTGCCCTACTGGCCAGATTGTGAAAACTGATCTAATGTATGAACTCTGGAAGCAATTTCATCCTTCAAATTTACTAATCTAGGAGTTAGGACTTGTTTGCCTATTCATTCAAACCACTCGGCAAAGAGCCCGTGTGCAGTAGTGGCTAGAGGCCAGCATGAGGACTGACAATGTTAACAGCAGTGCCTTTGTCAAGCTCATGAAGCAAGAGTGCTGCCACCCTTAATGGCTACACGAGGCAAGGTTTCCCTTTAGACTCCTGGGAGGTGATAGCGTTGGTGCTGGAGGCCGTTGCTATTCAGGCCGATTGGTTTGAATGAATAGGCAAACAAGTCCTAACTCCTAGATTAGTAAATTTGAAGGATGAAATTGCTTCCAGAGTTCATACATTAGATCAGTTTTCACAATCTGGCCAGTAGGGCACCGTGAAGCTCGCAAAATTTTCTAGTGAAATAAATAGAGGGACCATCTGGTGGTTGAAGGAGGCTCCATCTGCGTGGAACTATCCAGCGAAATATCACATGGTGTGCTTGCATACGTATTTTGTTAACTAGGACATCATCACTGCTTTCACACTGCACTGGTAGAGAACAGAGCTTTACTCCCGGTGGGGAACCCCCTCTAGTCCCGGTTCCCCACCCAGGAGCAAGCATCCGGGACTAAAGGGGGGTCCTTTAGTCCCGGATCAGGAACCGGGACTAAAGGAGGACCTTTAGTCCCGGTGGATAACACCAACCGGGACTAAAGGTGCCTCCTGACATGTCACGATGGCCGGCACCTTTAGTCCCGGTTGGTAATACGAACCGGAACTAAAGATTTTTTTCTTTTTTCTTTTCTTTTCATTTTTTTGTTTTCTTTTCAAAATAGGTTTTCGAAGTCGTATTGTACGATGCTAATTATACATTTATACGCGCATATAGTATGTTTCGGTTCAAGCACAACGAACGTATTAAATCACACAATTCAAGCATAGAAATATATATATATATATATATATATATATATATATATATATATATATATATATATATATATATATATATATATATATATATATATATATATATATATATATATATATGCATCATATATATATTTACATGCATGCATGCATATGTGTATTTTACATTATATTATTTCATGTGCATATATTATAAAAAGATTACATTACAGTTGTTGTGATATAACAAGTTTTCTCTCATCCTCTAGCTTGGCTTCCATGGCAGTGTCGGGTCGAAGTAGAACTCGCCCTTAGAATCGATGACCTGCTCATTAAAAAATCCGGCTATAAACTCTTGAATTGCTTTGATTTGGTCTTGCCGTATGACCTTTTCCTCCAACCATCGAGTCTACATGTTTGAATTAAAGGAAAAATAAATTAATATATGTACATATATATATATAAAGACATAGTAACACAATCAATAATAATAATTAAATGAATATATAGTGTATTTTTAACGTACTTTTAGTCTCTCTGTAGAAATTCTTTGGGAGACCACCTTGATAAACTTGCAAACATAGTATACCTTTAGTCCCGGTTGGTGGCTCCAACCGGGACTAATGGTCCCTGCCACCTCTGTCTGGCGTAGTAGCCGTTGGGTAGGGACCTTTAGTCCCGGTTGGAGCCACCAACCGGGACTAAAGGTATCTCTAGTCCTGGGCAGAAAAAATTCCGGGACTAGAGCCCATTTTGACCGAGGATCAAAGGTCTGTTCTCTACTAGTGCTTCCTATAATCTTTCTAAGACATAAGTATATATCAGAGTTCATATTATACCTTACTTAATTGATGGCCGCATGTTCCTGATATTTATGAGAATTTAGGGTTTATTACTACTAAACAAAGCATTAGTAGGGGGTGGCTAGATTTGGTTCATAAAGGATGCACTAACCAAGGGGCATGTATGTAAGTGCATATAAAAATCGATTTGTATGGATGATCGGATACACCAAGCGACCAGGGAAATAGATTTCTAGGAGTGGTCTCACTACTAGAGAACAGACTTTAGAACGATGTCCCAATTTGGCATTAGCCTCGGTATTTTTTTATCCCCGGGACTAGAGAGGCCTTTAGTCCCGGTTGATGTCTCCAACCGGGACTAAAGGTCCCTGTCCAACGGCTACTGCGCTTGTCACAGTGGCAGGGGACCTTTAGTGCCGATTGGAGACACCAACCGGGACTAAAGGTGGACCTTTACTCCCGGTTGGAGCCACCAACCGGGACTAAAAGTCCTCCAACCTTTAGTCCCGGTTGGTAATACTAACCCAGACTAAAGGTAGACCCTTTAGTCCCGGTTGGTAACACCAACCCGGACTAAAGGACCCTTTAGTCCCGGTTGTGGCAAACCGGGACTAAAGAACAACACCTTTAGTCCCGGATTGCTAGTCCCGGTTGGGAAACCGGGAGTAGAGCTAGTTCCCAACCAAGACTAGATCTCATTTCTGTAGTAGTGTCTGTAATGTGGCCTGGTCCTACAAACCATTTTCCAGAAATGATGAAATATACATAAAATAGCACAAAAAAATGAGAATTATCGTACACTTTTTTGCACCAAAAGAATATGAATTTATTTTGTGCGGCATCAATTTGAAGAGGTGGTTCATGTTACCAACCATCCATGACATTCGACTTCTAGTGACAGTTGGTGTTTTCATTCCCTGCTAGAGATGCCTCTATTTCCAGGGGCACTCCGTAATACCAATTGCCTTTGAAAATATAGGACATTTTGAGGGGTGTCTGTAGCACCAATCGTCCATAAAAATTATTCTTCATTGTCGGTCCATCTCTGGAACCATGTCCTGGGATGGTTTTTGATCCAACTGTTCCTAACAGAAATAGTGGCACCCCCAAATATAGGTTTTGTACTAGTGTGTTTTTTTCTTAGCATATCCTGTGATGATTAACATAGGGAGTAGCTCAAAATGAACCTTGGGTTATTAATAGTGAGATAGTAAGATTTTTTTCGTTTACTCTAGAACAACCTCCTTTTTATTAATTTTTTTTGTCATTCTTGCCTAGGCACCTCTTACCAAACAACGCTTTTCACAAGCTGTGTTTGTTGTGCTATCCTAGTCAGCCCTTGTTGACGACTGCTATCCTGTGTCGCCACCTCATCTTCCGGTCCAGACACATGCTGACGTAACAAGGAGGCAATAAGCCAGCATCTCCAAACATAAATATCTCGCTTTCATCCCTCCCGTCCGCTTCTGCAAAATGTCAACATTTGTGTGTGCGTGGCGTGGTGGCGTTGTCGTCTCACTATCATTCCAAGCTAACTTCATTTTCTAACAGCTACTACTCTAGCTAATACTTCCAAATCCATCTTTTTCTAAAAAATGCCATTGAAGCTTCAAAAACAAGCCACACATACATATTACTAGGTCATTTAGGTTGATACTCCCTCGTCTCACTATCATTCCAAGCTAACTTCATTTTCTAACAGCTACTACTCTAGCTAATACTTCCAAATCCATCTTGTTCTAAAAAGTGCCGTTGAAGCTTCAAAAACAAGCTCCACCCACACATATATATTACTAGGTCATTTAGGTTGATACTCCCAATTAAGATTATTTCTCATAACATGCAATCAGGTGCATATATACACAGGACAGCGATGATGACAGTGTGTGGTGGTAGGAAATTTCCTATAAATGGAGTCTTTGCTGGTTCGTACACGAATTAAGCAACTGATTTGCCAACTATCGATGCCTGTCAAGACCAAATATATTTTTTTTCTTGGATCGTGATGCGTGGGGAAGCTTTAATTTCAGGTCAAATCAGATGATGAAGTGTTATTAAAAAGCTACCTCGACACATCAAGATGACTATGGAAAATTAGTTTAGTGGCTGGCCTGCCAGATTAGGTCGATGTATTTTAGGCAGTAGAAAATTGGTCCCAATGACATCTTGTCAATTGTCAATTGTCAATTGAGAAAGATAGGAGTTTTTTTTATCTGTATAATAAAGTGTGGTTCCAAAATGAATGATCTATTATGAGAATGCGGAGATTTGGTGGCCTGCTTTTGTGTGAAGAATTAATGTAGAATATAATCGTCTGCCCCTGATATTCTTCTTCATGAGTAGAGATTAATGGTGGACTCCAAACAACTTTTGCCACTTGTGTTGATCATAATAATGACTCGATTGTGTCTGCCATGGTGGAACTTTAAGATTATGCCTATGGATTCCCCTTTGGTGCCAAATAACATTTTCAGATAACTTGAGTCAGAGAAAGAGGCCATATAATGATGAGCATTTGAAATCATATGAGGTTTAATAAAGCTCTGTTTGGATCCATTAGCTGCTATTAGCTGGTTTGGTCCAACTAGTAAGATAATTGTTAATTGGTATTTAACTAACAATTAGTTAAACTATTAGCTGGATCTCTTTGAATACAAAGGAGCTAATATTACCAGCTTACTGTTGGCTAGTATATGGATCCAAACAGGTTTTAAAGTTAGTTCATGCAGTTTTCAGTAATCAAATACTACCATAAAAGCAGCAGTTTGGGATCCGAAGATGCTTCATGTTATTAATTAGTTTCTATATTTCTGTTTAACGCAAAAATGATACTATTATGCACTGTAGTTTGACTGGTACAGTATGGGCTAAACAATTGCACAAGGTACCTGTACCAGCAACCCCCCCCCCCCCCCCACCCCCCCCCCCCCCCCCAACCCCACACACACACACATATATCTATACGATTTTAAGGAAACAGAGAGCATCATTGGTAGCTGTATTTGTTTTATTAGCTAACTACTGCATGAGATCTGCCATTTGCTCTGACGAATCGTTCTGTTTCGGTTGGCTAGCCACCATCACATGCACATGTCTCGCCAACAATGCAATATATATTCAATCCCCTTCCGGAGCTGCTGATACAGATCATGTGGATTGTGGAGTGGAGAGGATCATCACAACGCACTTACTACGGAGTACGGATTATTAAAATAAATTCCATAAACAAATCCATATGTTCAGATGAGTAGAGTTCCCTTTCAAGGACACCTTACCTGTCTGCTGCTTTGATTCCAAGAGGTAGCTGAATTATTGAGCACATATAGTATATATTGTGGATGCAAAGATCTATCCTGCCGAGTGACCGACAGGGTCACGTCCTCCTGCAAAAACGCGAAAGAGCAAACAGTATCCAATTCGGTGGGATGTTGAACAATCACAACAGCACGGATATCATCTCTCAGGCTATCTATGAAACGAGTAGTGAGCATGGCAGGTGTGAGGGTGCCCTCATGAGCTAAAAGTCGATGCACTAGGCAACATCTGGTCAATGTATTCAACAATAGTTCCCTCCTGATGGATGCGATAGAACTGTCTAATCAGGTTGTTGTGCTGGTCCCTCCCAAAGCGAGCATACATGTTCCTACACAGCACATCCCAATTAACGCCATTCACCCTATCCTCTGCAGATTGAACCCAAAACACAGCCGGGCCCTCGAAATTCATAATTGCTAATCTCACTCAAAGCTCCGGTGGAACGGAATAGAACTCAAAGAAAGTCTCACAATGCTTCTGCCAAATCTTCAGGTTCGTACCATCAAATTTTGGCAAATCAAGATTCGGTATGACTGATCCCCAATTATGTGCCATGCTACCACTCACTCCGGATGCACCAATACCCAAATTGAATGGAATAGAGGTGTAGAATGGGGGTTGAGTAACATCTGTGACCAGAGTGGGTTCCGGGGATTCGAACCCCAGTACCCAGACTCCGATAGTGATTGTCGAAGCCAGGGCCATTTTGACTGAATGCCGCCTCCTTAGATGGTACTCCTAGGTGTGCGGGAGTCGACATTCCCTTTCCATCCGGATCGGTGCTCAGATCGGATTTCTTTGGGATCTCGTGGATGAAGACATCCACCTTCAGACGCAGATCAAAGACGGAGTCCTTCAGCTCAATAACCTTCGTCTCCATCTCGGGCTGCCAGGTAGCGACTTGCTCTTGCCCTACCAATAGCTTCTGCAATGAGTCGTTGACCGTCCACATCTTGAGTTGTAGGTTAGCAAGCATCTTGTGGGTGTCGTCCTCCTTGCCGTTCTTCTCTAGCTTGGCCAAGATGGCGGCCAGTGGGTCGTGAACGCGCGGTGGCGCCATAGCTCCGATCCGCACGTGGTGACGAGTGAGATGGTGGTGGATTAATCCAGGTTGAGGCCTAGGCTCCGATACCAGATGTCAGGATCTCAACTATTATTTTGAGCAATTCTGAATATATGAGGTAGATAGATACAATTCTAAAGAAATCATTGCCGGTTCACCGGACAGCGCCACCGCCAGTGACACAAGCCAACAACCTAAGCCAACTCTCTCCCAACATGCCTCCTCTCCTTTTGCTCACACAGCCCCGTCACCAACTATGAATTTTCGGTTGGGCTTCCTTGTGGGTCGGCCTATCTTCACTTCACTCAAATAGCCATCGCCATCCACTCGCCTTGCTGCCCTTCCTGATTTGCTTGGTTCTTCAGTAGTGGGGCTTCTGACAAGGAAGTTGATAAATTTTAGTAATCTTTAAGTGTATGGGATGTGACACGGAAACTCAACATCTATTATATCGTGGAACAATGTCCGCATTGTTAATACTGTAGCTTGACTATTCGTGGATAAAAGGATCCTAATCAACATCATAATATGTTGCAGGTTCCATTGGCTATAACATCGGAGACAGGGTCTACATACAACATGTCACAATCAAAACTAAAAACAACGTCTACAATACTGAACGCTCATCGGAAACAATCCATTCTTTTTCAGCCATTGAAATATAGGATCAGGATGTGTGTAAAAGTAATGGGATGGTACTGTAGATTGTAAGTGACAAAATTGTTCTAGCTTATGTGAAGCATTCCAACACTACTATATGGTTGTGTCTTCCTTCTTGGTCGTTTTGCCATGTCTACAAGGATTCCACTAGCTTAGGGCATGCACAACCCACAGACGGGAGGCCGTCTACAAGAGCCTCGAATCCAATGTACAAACAGCTAGAGAGACTGACCGTATAACCCACAGACAGGGGTTGTCTGCGAACGGTGTAATACTTTATATATAGCCAAGATCATTCATGAATATTATTTTGTATACCATTGTGTTGCTATTTAATATGTGCAAGTGTTCAGTACACTAGAAATAAGACCACAACAAGTAATATGTGCAAGTATTTGGTTTACTAGAACAACAAGAATTTCCTTTCACATATATTTTAGGACTGAGAACGGAGTGTTATTCAGTTCATCTCTAGTTCATGCAAGACAGGCATATAAACTAGAGATATATGTAAAAATAAGGTTTGTCAAATCTCTTTCTTCTCCAATCTTCTCACTTCTCATGACATTACTCTGTAATATATATGTGCAGAAATGAAGCTATACATGCAATTGCAATCAGAATAGATGAACAACCAGGTAAGCTATACACATAATTCCAGCACGGATTCTCCTCCCTTGCTTGGGTTCTCCATTCCCTTCCTAGTCGTGCTGCCACTAGAATCGATCCAAGAGAGCAAGCTGGTTGCACGAAGCCACTAAAGATGAGGAGCAATCGGGCTGCTACCAGTGCATCCTCAATTGCTGTCGAATGAGGATAAATCGATGGTGCCAAATGAAGGTGTGGAGGAATCCGTCGCCACCAAGCCATTGCCGCCACCCGTGAAGGTTGGGACCCCGCCGCAATGACTACATCCTTGCTCTTCCTTGCCAGTGCCATGCCCTAGCATTGTTCCATCATCGCGCGCTCCGATGCTCATGGTGCCGTCGCCGGCGAGCACCGGTGATAGCTCCGGTGCTATGAGCCACCAGGCGCGGCCGCAACTGGATCCCGAGCGCGTGTAGCCTAGAGACGACACCTGTACAAAGCTGCATCTGCCGTCGCGTGAGCTTGGGAGCACGAGCTGCAGTCGTCGCCTCGTGAGACGACGACCCCGCCCGTCTCCAAGCTTGCCAGGGACGTTTTTGTAAAATATACGGTATACAGACGGCGTAATTATTGCCATTGTACATGCCCTTAGCCCCCACTGCATGACTTGATGTTCCGGTCATCTTTTGAGGAGGGAGACCAACGGACCGTCCCAAATTTGGCCCTCATTTTTGTTAGTCCTGAAAATTTATCGCCCAGAGTAGAACTTCGCCGCGTATTTGCTTGCTCCACCACTTTCCAACTCGCTGCTGATCTCTGACCGACGAGAGGATATATGGACCGACAGACCTGGCATGCATCGGAATCAAGAAAAGAGAAAACATACAAACAAATATGCAACGCAGCTCAAGGTGCCGTTCGCGCGGTAAAGCAAGCCCAATTAATTTGTCATCAAATAATTTGGCCTGCGAAATCAAGCTTGTCTTAGACGTTAAACAAACAGTACCCCAAGTTATATACTGATGAGGACATAATAGACGGTGATGTACTGATTGCAATGTCTACTAACGGGGACGAACAAGACTGATAGACAAAGTCTCCGATCGAACAATCAATTTCTAGTACTACTACGTAGCTGGTTGGGGACATAGACGGATAGCTGGCATGCACCGGAATTTTTGCATGACTATCTAGTGGCAATATATCTGACGAGCGAGGACTGCACATGAGAGTGACAAATGTAACAGCTAATGTACGCATGCATGCACCTGGTGCAAATGTGCCTCCATCTAGCGTACTACTCTACGCTGTCCGGGCATGAGAGTCACCTCCCTCCATCCCACCGAGGATGAATCATAATGTTGCATTGCTATTATTTTCTACATAACTTTTTGTAAAATTTAAGATGGTGTCGGTGTAGAATGTGACCAACTAGTGAATGTTTGTAGTTTTGTTGTACGCTGTGATCGGAGGTGGCCTAGCACTCAATGACATAGGAATTATACTGGTTCAGGCAACGTGCTCTACGTCCAGTCGGGGTCGGTCGGCGGCTTTATTCCCGAGCCCAGGTGCTCGAAGTCTGTAGTGGGGTTATAAACGAGAATGAGAAAGATGGGGTGTGCAAGAGGCCCGGTCGGCTCCGACCGGAAGGGCCGAAAGCGACTGGAACAAAGCTATGAGCTAAGTGTTCAAGCGTGTGTTTGAGGTCCGAACCTGGAGGTTCTGTGGCTGTGAGCTTATTGGACTAATGAATCTAAGGAACTGAGCTTGAATAAATTGGGCCTCTTCCATTGGAGGGAGCGCATCCCCTTTTATAGATGAAGGGGGTGGCTTTACAGGTGAGAGGGAGAGGGTACGGATGCTTTTGAGCCTTGTTGCCCACGCCGAAGAGGATGGGATAATGGTAGGCGCCCACAACATTGTTGATGTTGTTGTAGAATGTCAGGTGCACGTGAGAGGTTGCATTGTCTTCTTCAGGAAGGGTCGATGTCGGTACCTGCAAAAACACTGCTTGCCCGGAGGCATGTGAGGAGTCTCACCACGTTTACCGGGTATGGTGAATACCGGCGCCTACAATACTATTGGTGCCCAAAGGCATGTGAGGGGCTTTTTGCCATACGGGAGGTCAATGGCGCCTATAATACTGTAGGGATAAATGTCGACGCCTACAATACTATATGTGTCAGGGTGGTGGTGGAGCACTGTTACTATAGGTGTTCAGGGTATGGTCCCTGTACCGTGGTTTGACTTCGTGTGCTGCTTTCTCCGTTCGTCTCTGGACCCTTCCGAGCGGGCGTCCCCGGTCGGATGGCCCCAGTCGGCCTCGGTTGCGCCAGTCGGAGAAGAGCGGCGAGCAGGGTTCTTATGTACCCCGGTCGGAGAGACACGGGGTCGGAGTCGGAAGTAGGGCTCGGGGCAGGCCTTCCGATCGGATAGGCCGTTCAGAAGCGGCTGGAGCCTAGAGCGAGTGCTCCGGTTAGATAGGTGGGCCGAAGAAGTTGATGAGCGGGTGTTGCTCTTCTTGGGCCAGACCTTCCGGCCGGCTGCTGGGCCGTCCCTTTACCTGTTGTTTTTTAGACTCTTGGGTCGAGCCTTGGCGTGGAAGCCGGTCCCCGAGGGACCCCGGGTTTATGAACCCGACAGGAGCCCCCGAGCCCCTAGGTGATTCGGGCAGAATCGTCCGAAGGATTTTTTGTCTTGCCGGCGGGTACGCGTGAGCGCACCCGCGGGTGTAGCCCCCTAGCCCCCCGGCAGTTCGGGCAGAACCGGCTGGGGGGTTTTCTGCGTTGCTAGCTGGAGAGGTTTTTGTTCGGCGGGTGTGCGCGAGCGCACCCGCAGGTGTAGCCCTCGAGCAACCGGGCGGTTCGGGCAGAACCGTCTGGGGTGTTTGTTTTAGCGGGCGTGTGTGCGTGTTTTTAGTTTGAGATGGATTTTTGTTCTAACCAAGGCGTCGTTGTGCAGCCGAAGCATTTTTAGGCGCGGGGATTGGATTGAGACAGAACCTACTGATCCCGACGTCGTTGCACGCCGGGGATCAGGCGAGAAAGTTTTTAGTTTTGAGACAAACCCTGGCGTCAGTGCGCGCCGTGAATGGAGATAGCTTTAGCTTGGATGCGACAAAGCTCACTGATCTTTGGCGTCGATGTGTGCCGTGGGATCGGGTGAGGCGGAGTCGTGAGTAGACCCAGGCGTCGGTGCGCGCCGTGGGATCGGGCGAGGTGGAGTCGCGAGTAGACCCAGGTGTCGGTGCGCGCCGTGGATCGAGAGAGTTAGTTTTAGTTAGTTTCAGTTAGTGAAGCCGTTACGTGAGTTTGGAGTCGCGGTCCCAAGAGCCGTAGCCGGATGTCGCCTATCCCGTCGACGCGAGTTCGGGGTCGCGGTCCCAATTGCCGTAGCCGGATGTCGCCTATCCCGTCGACGTGAGTTTGGGGTCGCGGTCCCAAGAGCCGTAGCCGGATGTCGCCGATCCTGTCGACGTGAGTTCGGGGTTGCGGTCCTAGGATTTTTTTAGAGCACAGTCGGAAGTGAAGCCGTTATGAAGACGTTGTTAGTTTAGTTAAAGATTGGACGAGGCGGTGCTCGTGTGTCCTGGCGTCGGTGTGCGCCGTGGGACTAGGCGAGTCATAGTCGTGGATCTGGCGAGTTCGAGGTCACCGTCCTTGGCGTTTTTCTTGAGCCCCTGAGCCCTCTCGGGCCTTCGTAGGGGTCGATGTGAGTTTATGTGCGTTACCCCATCTGGTTCCCCACAAACCAGGGGGGCTGAGTTTCGTCGCCTGTCCCGATCGCTCGGGCTCGAAGACTAGCTCGGTGAGCTCGCTAACGGGTGTGATCAAGCGGAATCTGGGTCCGTCATTCATGACGGGGTCGGCATAGCCCTCTTGTGACATTCCACTACTCCTTTACCTGTAACCCGGCAGATGCCTAGGTGGTTCCGGAGACAGACCCGGGTGGCCTTTCGGCCTCCCCTTGATGGAGATTCTGTGGGCTTGGCGAGAGGTTCAGGATCGAACGAGAAGGTTGAGATGACCCGGTCTACCAGACCGGGCTAGGGCCGCACGGTGCTCATCTACGGTTTTCTCCCCTGGCTCTGTTGGTTACTCATATCGAATGAGGCAACCGCCGCTTCATGACGTAACACGGAGCGTTCTAATGCGTTTCGCTGCACGTGCAATGCTTAGTTCCCGAGCCCTCGGGCGGTTCAGGGCCTGAATCGTCCAGGAGGCGTGAGCGTATGGAATGAAATGCGTGTATGGATATATGAATGATTTATATTGAAATAGAGGGGCTTTGATAGTGTTTTACCTTGACGACTGGAGTGACGGGGTTCGGGGAGCTCTAGTCGGAAATGTCCAACCGGGACCTACGCTCGTCGATCATGGGTTAGCCCTTGTGTGAACAGTTTTTATATTAATGAACACATGCTCACCTTGATGACCTGAGTAACAGGGTTTAGAGAGCTTCAGTCAGAAATGTCCGACCGGGACCCATGCTCATCGTTCGTGACGGAGTCAGCATGGCCTACATGGGGCGTCCCTTCGCTTCCTACCTGTCTCGGTGTGGATACTGAGCGATTCGATCGACTCGGGGTGTTTTTGGTTCCTCGGTAGCAGTGCCCCTACCCAGGAGCTGCCTTGACTCTATGAGAAGGTCAGGAGCTCCATGTTCTTCTGCTAAGCATCTATAGGTGCGACACCCTGGAGGTATCTATTGCGTTTGCCGAAGTCGAAGGAGCGGAGCCGAGCGGGTCCCTGGTGGTTGCATCCGGTTCCTTCTTTGGCTCCCAGGCGATGTCGTTGAGCAGCCGTAGTAGTATTTGTAGCAGTAGATAATGTAATAGTTAGGTTTGTGGGTGAGTCCCTGTGTGAACAATTTTCTGTATCAATGAATACATCCGTGCTGCCCTTGTGACAAAACCACGATATTCGTTCCCTATGTTTATCTTAGCATAACTTTTGTTTTTATCCTTTCTTTCTCGTACCTGTCCATTTGTTCCGTAGGCTGCGACCTTGTGAGCCCGGGGCATGCCCCGCGAGGCTCAGCTGTTCGTAACCATAGGGAAGAGCGGGGTGCGTTCGGTTAGGAGTAAGAACAAAGTTACGTAAGGTAATCATAGGAATGGAATGTGTTTCTGTTTAGGGACAAAGTTGTTTTATAGTGTGATAGTAAAAAAGAAAGAGAGGTAATATTCAATATTGTACCCTTATGGAGCCCCCGAGCGACCCGGGCTGAAAGTGTTTCGGGCAGGGGTGCTCTTACGGGAGCATGTTGTAAAAAAGTGGTTTAGACCAAATTTAGGGGAAAACGACGTAGCTGTTCAATGTTCCAAGTATTGTTGAGAACATTACCGTTGTTGTCCTCCAGTCGGTAGGTGCCCGGTCGGATTACTTCAGTTACCGTGTAGGGTGCTTCCCTTGGTGGAGAGAGCTTGTGCTTTTCCTTCGTTGATTGGGTCCTTCGGAGTACGAGGTCGCCGACTTTGAGACTCCTTCCTCTGATCTTCCTTTCGTGGTACCTACGGAGGGTTTGTTGGTAGCGAGCGGAGCGGATGACGGTCGCTTCATGGGCCTCTTTGAGTAGGTCGACTGCATCTTGTTGGGCCTCTGCGGCTCGGTCGTGGTCGAAGGCCTTCACTCTTGGTGCGCCATGGTCGAGGTCGGAGGGCAACACTGCCTCTGCTCCATAGGCCAGGAAGAAGGGTGTGAATCCCGTGGATCGATTTGGGGGTCATTCTTAGGCTCTAGAGGATCACTGGGACCTCTGCAACCCATCGCCCGACGTATTTGTTGAGTCGGTCGAAGATGCGTGACTTAAGTCCTTGGAGGACCATGCCATTGGCGCGTTCGACCTGACTGTTAGGTCATGGATGTTCGACCGAAGCCCAGTTGATCCTGATGCCGTATCTGTCGCTGAAGTTTAGGAACTTTTTTCCGGTGAAGTTAGTCCCGTGGTCAGTGATGATACAGTTAGGAACACCGAATCGGTAGATGATGTCAAGGAAGAATTTGACTTCCTACTCTGACCGGATGTTGGTGATGGGTTTGGCCTCTATCCACTTGGTGAATTTGTCGACCGCTATGAGTAGGACAGTGAAGCTGCCCGGGGCCTTTTTGAGGGATCCTACCATGTCGAGGCCCCAAACCGCGAATGGTCAGGTGATAGGGACGGTTTGGAGCTCTTGTGCCGACAAATGGGTTTGCCGGGCGTAGAACTGGCATCCCTCACACCTACGAATGACCTCCTCTACATCTCGTAGTGTGGTGGGCTAGTAAAAACCTTGGCGGAAGGCTTTTCCGACCAGCGACCTTGGGGCCGCGTGATGCCTGCAAATACCGGCATGAACCTCTAGGAGGAGATCCCTCCCTTGGTTAGTGGGGATACACTTCATGAGTACCCCTGATGGGCTCCGTTTGTAGAGCTCATCACCGAGCGTGACGAAGGTCTTGGTGCGTCGAGCGATTCATTGGGCCTCAGTCCTTTCGGGTGGGAGAACCTCTTCGAGGATGTAGGCAAGTAGTGGTACTCGCCAATCGGTTTGACCGGGCGCCAATACGGCAACACTCACGGGGGCGTAGAGGTACTGGGATCGGAGCCCCCGAGCGCTGGCTGGGCGTCGGGGTGTGTCCGGGTCAAACCTTCCAGGATGCAGGTGGATGACTCATGGATGTCGTTGATGAAGACCCCGCTTGGGGATAGATCCCGCCTGGCGGCCAGTTTTGTGAGGAAATCAGCGGCATCGTTGTCCCTTCGAGGGACGTGATGCAATTCAATCCCCTGGAATTTGTCCTCAAGCTTGCATACCTCTTGGCAGTATGCTATTATGAGGGGGCCTTTGTAGGAGGACTCCTTCATGACCTGATCAACGACTAGTTTCGAGTCACTGCAGACATAGAGTCGTGTAGCGCCAAGCTCGATGGAGATGTGGAGTCCGTTGATAAGGGCCTCGTATTCCGCAGCATTGTTTGAAGCTGAGAAGTGGAGGCGGATGGCGTAGCGAAGCCTACTCCCGTCTGGGGAGATCAGAACCACTCCAGCCCCCAAGACGGGCGCCATTACGGACCCGTCGAAGTACATTGTCTACTACTCGTGGGTGACGTCCGAGATTGGTAGCTGGACCTCCATCCATTCGGCGACAAAATCCACAAGAGCTTGAGACTTAATAGCGGTGCGGGGGGTATCTCTGATGTCGTGGCCCATGAGTTCAAGAGCCCATTTGGAGATTTGTCCCGCAGCGTCGCGGTTGTGGATGATGTCTCCGAGCGGGTATGAAGTGACGACCGTGACTTCGTGGTTGGTGAAGTAGTGTAGGAGCTTCCTGGTCGCCATTAGTACGGCGTATAGGAGTTTTTGCACCTGGGGGTACCGGACCTTGGGGTCGGTAAGTACTTCTCCGACGAAGTATACGGGTCGCTGTACCTTGAGCTAGTGTCCCGGTTCCTCCCTCTCGACGACTAGGGCGGCGCTCACCACATGGTTACTTGCCATGACGTAAAGGAGGAGGGGTTCTCCCCGTTTGGGAGCGACGAGGACTAGGGCCGATGTTAGGGATGTTTTGAGGCTTTCGAGAGCCTGCTGGGCTTCCTTAGTCCAGATGAAGGCATCCGTCTTTTTGAGGAGCTTGTAGAGTGGCATCCCCCGTTTGCCGAGCCAGGAGATGAAGCGGCTTAGGGTAGCCAGGCAGCCGGTGAGCCTTTGTACGCCCTTGACGTTGCGTATGGGACCCATGTTGGAGATGGCTGTGATCTTTTTGGGGTTGGCCTCGATGCCATGCTTGGATACGATGTATCCGAGCAGCTTCCCCTTTGGAACCCCGAAAACACATTTTTTGGGATTCAGCTTGATGTTGAACCTTCAGAGGTTCGTGAACGTTGCAGCCAAGTTTGCGATCAGGTCGCACGCTTGAGCTATTTTGACCACTATGTCAACGACATAGACGGTGATCGTTGGTTTCGGCCATTTGGCTTGATCAAGTTGATCGAGCAGGTCGATTTGGTCGGCGAAGCACTGCTACATGCATCTTTGGTAGGTGGCGCCAGTGTTCTTCAAGCCGAAAGGCATGGTCACGTAACAGTACGAGCCATACAGGGTGATGAACAAGGTTGCGAGCTGATCGGACTCTTTCATTGCGATCTGGTGATAGCCTGAGTAGGCATCCAGAAAGGAGAGGATCTCACAACCCGAGGTGGAGTCGATTATCCGGTCTATGCGCGGCAAGGGAAAGTGATCCTTGGGACACGCCTTGTTGAGTGTAGTATAATCAACGCACATTCTCCACTTCCTAGTCTTTTTTCTGACAAGGACGAGATTAGCGAGCCAGTCAGAGTGGAAAACCTCCCTGATGAATCTGGCTGCCATGAGCTTGGCGATCTCTTCGCCTATGGCCCTGCGCCTCTCATCGTCGAAACGACGCAGGCGTTGCTTGGCGGGCTTCGAGCCCGAGATAAGGCATAGTGTGTGCTCGGCGACCTCCCATGGTATCCCTGGCATGTCAGAAGGCTACCATGCGAAGACATCGCGATTGTTGTGCAGGAAGTCGACGAGCTCGCATTCCTATTTGGGCGGGAGCTGGGTCCCGATTCGCACTGTTTTGGCTGGGTCGGTGGGGTCAACACCCACTGTCTTGGTTTCCTTGAGTGGGCGAAAGGCCATCGAGGAAGTCAGTTTGTTGCACTCTAGGATTGCTGGGGTTGATGACTCCCCGAGCCACGGGAGCTCGAACGAGTTGACGACCGCGGTGGCGAGCTCGTAGTGCTCGCGGTCGCACGCGAAGGCGTGCGAGAAGGCGCTACTCATGGTGATGACGCCGTTTGGTCCTGGCATCTTCAACTTGAGGTAGGTGTAGTTGGGGATTGCCATGAATCTTGCATAGCATGGCTGCCCCAAGATGGCATGGTAGGACCCTGGAAAGTCCACCACTTCGAAGGTGAGGACCTCCAAGCGGATGTTAGCCTGGCTGCCAAACGTGACGAGCAGATCAAGTTGTCCGAGCGGGTATGTCTGCGCTCCCGAGATTACCCCATGGAAGGGGGAGCCCATCGGGCGGAGCTCCGATCGGGGGATGCGCATGGCATCGAGGCTGTCAATGTACAGGATGTTGAGGCCACTGCCCCCATCCATCAGCACATTGGTCAGGCGCTTCTTGTGGACGATGGGGTCGACAACGAGTGGGTAGCGTCCTGGTCTTGCGACACAGGAGGGATGGTCCCTCTAATCAAAGGTGATCGGGGATTCCGACCAGCTGAGGAAGGAGGGGATGGCCATCTCGGCGGTGCATGCCTCCCTGTAGCGCACTTTGTGCTGGCGTTTAGTCCAGATGGCGTCTGACCCGCAGAAGATCATGATGCACTCCATAGGTTCAGGGAAACCATCTCCGTCCATGCCCGCCACGCCTCCCTTCTTGGCTTCCTCCTCCTTGCCGTCTCCCTCCTTTGGCCCGCCGGCCTGTCGGAGGAAACGTTTGAGGAGCTCGCATTCCTTGTAGAGCTGTTTGATGGGGTAGGCGTGGTTGATGCATGGACTATCCATGAGTTTGTTGAAGTGGTCAGGCAGTCCCTGTTGGGGCTACTTGGCCGTGCGATCGGCCGCGGCGACCAGCGCAGAGCTATCCGACCGGCGTCGATCTTTTCTATTTTTTCTTGCCCCTCTGTGTGGAGGGGCCTTCATCCGGGTCTGCACGCTTGGCTTTGACCTTGTCCTGGCCTCCGCTGAAGATCGCTCCGACCGCCTCTTCGCTAGAGGCATGGTTGGTGGTGACGTCGAGCAGGTCACGGGTGGTACGCGGTTTCAAGCAGCCGAGCTTGTGGATCAGGGACTCGTAGTTCATCCCAGAGAGGAACGCGCTAATGACGTCTATGTCGATGACATCGAGGAGGGAGTTGCATCGTTGGGAGAACCTATGGATGTAATCCCGTAGGGACTCGTTGGGCTCCTGCTGAGAGCTCTTGAGGTCCCAGGAGTTTCCCGGATAGACATAGATCCCCTAGAAATTCCCAACGAAGACCCCCTTGAGGTCCGTCAAGTCGCGGATGCTGTCATGTGGAAGGAATTCGAGCCATGCCCGAACATGTTCCCCCACGCAAATGGGAAGATATTGAATGATGAAATAGTCATCATCCACTCCTCCGACCCGATAGGCGATCTAGAAGTCTTCGAGCCAAATGCCTGGGTTTGTCTTCCCAGTGTATTTGGTGATGTTGGTGGGCGGTCGGAAACGATGTGGGAACGGTGCTCTCCGGATACGCCGGCTGAAGGCCTGTGGCCCCAGGCCCTCAGGGCTGGGGCTCTGGTCCTCGGGCCAGCTACCGCGCCTGGGGTGCATTTCACCGCTTCCCTCGATGGGTTTGCCGGGGTGCATGTCGCCTGCTGCCGTATGGGGGACATTGTTGTCGTGTTGGGCCCGACGCCGGTCACCGACGATGCTACGGGCGTCCTGGTGCGGATCGTGCCGCTCGTGTGTGGGCGGTTGGTGTGAAGCAGGCGCCATGTCGCACCGTGGCGCAACTGCCGCTCCCCGAGCCAGGCCTGACGGCTATGGCGGCAAGTGAATGGAGCGATCCATCTGGCGCGTCCTAGTCCCCCCGATGGGGAGAGAGGGCGCGGGTCAGAGTCGCGACGCGGAGCTCTCCGCCTGTTGGATGGCGGCAGCTTCTATTAGAACCCAGAGGTTCCAGTAGACTGCCCGCTCCCGTGGGTCGGTGGGCTCGGGAATGCCGCGCAGAAGCACTGCCGCAGCGGCGATGTTCTGGCCAGCCCGGGTGAATTGAGGGAGATCGTTCCCCTCATTTATGATGTCATGTTGGACCTGACGGGCGTGACCTCGGGCACCGCCGGCCGAGCCATGCGGAGGGGATGCGACGGGCTGTACCGATGGTGCCATCGCAGGCGGTGGCTGGTTCCGCCACCGTTGTCGCAATTCCTCAACGTGCGCTTGCGCAGACACGAAGGCCCCCGCACGTGGGTCTAGAGGGGTGTGAGTTTGCTCAAACGCCGCAACCACCGGTGGCTGTCCCGGAGCGTCCACCATAGCGCACTCCCAGGATGGACGGTGGCAGGGCGCCACGTTGCCGATGCTGGAACTATCGCTCTCGCCCTGGTTATCCGGTTGTTCGCCAAAAACGGCAGGAGCGAAGCCTGCCATTCCTACGAGCTCGGATGTGAGCGAGGATGGTGCCAGCATCCTTCGGAGCCCCCGAGCGTAAGCATCCGCAGAGGACGCGAGGCCATAGGGGGACCGATCGTATGGTGTTTGTGGTGTGAGCGGTGCAGTCCCCTCCTAGTGATCGGTGGGAGATAGTAAATAAAGGGCGAATGACAGTACGCGTATTACTTACAGTGGGGTTTGAGCACAGAGTTTGCTCGGAATGAAGCGCAGATGCCGTGCCATTGAAGTCACGTGTCCCGGAGTCGATGGAGGGCCTCCCTCCGATGGGTGCTAGGTCGCGAGTCTCCTCGTGGAGGTGGAGTACGCCGAGCCGGTTGGCGACGAAGTCCAGGCTTCTGAAGCGGAAGGCCTAGGATGGCTCGAAGACGGGTGGAACCCACATCCCTGCGGGTGAGAGTGCGGGAAATTCCATCGAGCCGAAGTGAATCATATCGCTTGAGACCGCCACGGCGGGGGTGGCGGAAAAATGGGCCATCCGATTATCAAAAAACTATTGAACGTACAACGTCCTCCCCACGACGGCGCCAACTGTCGGTGCAGAATGTGACCAGCTAGTGAATATTTGTAGTTTTGTTGTACGCTGTGATCGGAGGTGGCCTAGCACTCAATGACACAGGAATTATACTGATTCAGACAACGTGCCCTATGTCCAGTCGGGGTTGGTCGGTGACTTTATTCTGAGCCCAGGTGCTCGAAGTATGTAGTGGGGTTACAAACGAGAAGGAGAAGATGGGGTGTGCAAGAGGCCCAGTCGGCTCCGACCGGAAGGGCGGAGAGCGACTGGAACTAAGCTATGAGCTAAGTGTTCAAGCGTGTGCTTGAGGTCTGAACCTTGAGGTTTTGTGGCTGTGAGCTTATTGGACTAATGAATCTAAGGAACTGAGCTTGAATGGATCAGGCCTCTTGCGTTGGAGGGAGCACATCCCCTTTTATAGATGAAGGGGATGGCTTTATAGGTGACAGGGAGAGGGTACAGATGCTTTTGAGCCTTGTTGCCCACGTTGAAGAGGATGGGATAATGGTAGGCGCCCACAACACTGTTGATGTTGCTGTAGAATGTCAGGTGCACGTGGGAGGTTGCGTTGTCTTCTTCAGGAAGGGTCGATGTCGGTACCTGCAGAAACACTGCTTGCCCGGAGGCATGTGAGGAGTCTCACCACGTTTACCGGGTATGGTGAATCCCGGCGCCTACAACACTATTGGTGCCCAGAGGCATGTGAGGGGCTTTTTGCCATACGGGAGGTCAATGGCGCCTACAATACTGTAGGGATAAATGTCGGCGCCTACCATACTATATGTGTCAGGGTGGTGGTGGAGCACTGTTCCTGCAGGTGTTCAGGGTATGGTCCCTGTACCGTGGTTTGACTTCATGTGCTGCTTTCGCCGTTTGTCTCTAGACCCTTCCGAGCGGGCGTCCCCGGTCGGATGGCCCCAGTCGGCCTCGGTTGCGCCAGTCGGAGAAGAGCGGCGAGCAAGGTTCTTACGTACCCCGGTCGGAGAGACGGGGTCGGAGTTGGAAGTAGGGCTCGGGGCAGGCCTTCCGATCGGAGAGGCCGTTCGGAGGCGGCTGGAGCCTGGAGCCTGGAGCGAGTGCTCCGGTCGGATAGGTGGGCTGAAGAAGTTGATGAGCGGGTGTTGCTCGTCTTGGGCCAGACCTTCCAGTCGGCTGCTGGGCCGTCCCTTTACCCTGTTGTTTTTTAGACTCTTGGGTCGAGCCTTGGCGTGGAAGTCGGTCCCCGAGGGACCCCGGGTTTATGAACCCGACAGTTGGACTTGACAAAATTTAAAATTCTCCTTTCTAGGACAGCGGTATTAGCACGGGCAAATAACGAGCTCTCTTACTTCGGTCTACCAGATTATTCAGACACGAGAGAATCCAGCACCATCTCAACCTTGATCTGGGTCAATTCCTGCAACGCCTTGTCCTTTGCTTACCATGCACCTCTGCTTTAAAGCATAGGACAACATAGGGAGCAGATCAGAAGAGTTGCTGGTGTTAGAAATGATCTCAGGCTTGGTCAAGAGAGACCATAAGTCATTAGGGGTCTAACAGTTTTTTACCGGTCTATGATCGTGGAACTCTATTGACCCTAACGGTCTGGTCCCAGGCTGACCTGTGCTATAAGTTTGAGAGACCGACTCAAGCCCAGGGTCTCTCCTCTCCAACCCTAATCCGATCTAGGGGACCACATGCTCAGCACTGAAGACCAGAAGCTCGCCACCATCCTTGTTTGTTATTGTGATTGGCGGACGACGACTGTGCCACGACCTACCACTGTGACATGCCTGCTCCATGCAGGTAAGGATCATTGCTAGGATCTAGAAGGTTTAGCTAATCAGGGTAAGTACAATCTTATCTTACTATTATTAATGAGAGGCCCCAATAAAGACTCCACGTTAATTCTCACCAGACACGCTAGAAAAAAAGATAAATACTTAAAATTCACACATTAACCAGACTAGTATAATGCCCGTGCTAACGCAACGGTTTTATCTAGAGAATGATCATAAAAACATCCAATTTGTTATTTTATAGTTTAACCTTTATCTAATTATTTTGGCGTAAGTCCTTTATCATTTGTTGCACATCTTCAGGGATGTTGAAACATTCGTTTGCAGGACTCGTCAAAATGTCAGCCAAGAATTCCTTCCTCAGTGTAGATGATAGCTGCGCATGGTATAGAATATAATATGTTAGTATTGTATGTAGTGTACGGAATATAGTTGGAGACTATATATGCTTACAGTGGTGATCCGTGGCAATCTTACGCCGTCCCACGACTTCATGAAATTATAGACAAGAAAGCCTCCCAATTTCCTGACGGAGAAGATCAGTTGTTTATTTGATGTACATAAATCAAATTACTGTTTTTTATAGAAAAGTTGAACCAAATTTTGCGACACTTACCAGTATTTATGACCTGAAACCTTTGTTATATATTTAGGGTATTTTCGCTCCCAGTAATAAATATTTTCGCTCCACCTAGAATTTGATAGTGCCATGACGAGATTGAACATTCTAGCATTAGTGTGGAATGTAGGTATATATGCCATTTTTTGATGATAACCCTTCAAACATGCATTATCTGGTAGCGGTTCAAGCGGATCCATAATGTGCACAGTTTTGTTTTGCATGTCCAGTATGAATAAAATGTATAGTCCATTCTGATAATATGGTAGTAGAATCTAAAAACAAACACACCGACTGTAAGTGGTTCATAAATAAAATAAATAAATTCTTATAAAGTAGTACACTGACCATAACGTACCTGGCTACAATCTTGAATTTTGTAGTGCATGTCTGGCCAGCACTCAAGTACCTTTTCAATTTGTTGTAGTATACCTTATCAATGCCACCAGTACATCGTGGATCTCTTCCAAACCCAGTTATTTCCTGATGATGATTGTAATTGTCAGTATATGATTTTTTAATCACATATATTACAAGTTTTTGATGAATTATAGAATTTCAGAACTTACAGCAAATTTAAGATCCATGAAGTGGTATTTTTGTTTATGCAGCATCATTTCTTTGTTGCACGCAACCATCCGAATAGCCATATTAAAGCTTTCATGTTCCGTCTCTGTATCTTCAGGTAAAATATTTATAATTTTCCTAAGACTTAAAGTAATTGGATATGGTCGTGTACTTCGTACCCACTCTTTGCTGTAAGAAAAGAAGAACAAGAAACTAATTACTTAATGCACAAACAATTCTGTTCTGAACTATTCAGAAAGAAGAAAGACTTACTCTAAAGTTCCATCAGCCGCGGTGCACCGAATGGTTGAGGAAATCCATGACAATAGTTCTTCCTTGCTTGTCCACTTTATTGTACTTATCAACTTGGCGCTACCCGACATTAAAATATCCATTTCATCTAGCTCTACGACATCATCAACCAGATGAACTGGGGTCTGATTCTGTTGCTCGTTATCTAGTAATCCTCTTGCTTCATTTAACGGGGAGTTGTACATGATGGCAGGTAGCTTAAACCTGAAGTTACTTATATCTTCCTGAAAACATAATGAAGTCATGATATATTAATCAATACATACAAAAAAAACTTATTACAGCTAGAAATTAATTCGTAAGGAATTACCTGCGTGACATGGTCAGATAAATTAGTTCCAGTCCAATACTCCATATAATTGATCATCCATAATCCACAACTACATCTGTGCATAATACAAAAAAAGTGAGGTATATAGATATTGTTCGTTATGAGAGAATGGCCTATACACAAGATGGAAAGTTAACTTACACATCTTTTTGCATTTGTTCAGTGATCATATGTCTAGGTTTCCAGGATGACACTTCGATACCGTGTACCCATTTACTTGTGTCGAGTTGAATCTTCTCTGCTACATGTTTTATTAGTTGTTCCATTCCTATTAACTATTAAGAGCGAGACACCAAGGTTAATTATGAACTTCTTATTTGAAGAATTTTAAAGAAGTATGCGTACATCATATATATTATGTTGTACCGTATATCGGAGATCTTGCCGGTTTGTCATCTTTTCTCCAAAAGAATCCAGTACTTGTCTCTCACCTTTTGAAGCACACACAACTACCAGGTACCAGTGGCACTTTGTAATATTGATAGGAAGGAAGACCTGCGGACATAGAGATTTATGTATATTATTTCTTCATATTTCGAAGGGATAAAATTTATCATATGGCAAATGTCATAGTAAAGCTTACCATATCAGCTTTTAAATAAGTGTTCACCCTTGATTCAGCCACGTCATATTTATTATACGTCAATTTTTTAGGATCTTGCTCTGGCGCTGCTCGCTGGGCCTGACATCGTGCTCGGGTCTCGGGGACTCTGGCATTGATCGAGCTGAAGAAGATGGCCCCGCCGATGCCTGGCTGGTCGAGACCGCAGGCTTCGCTAGTTGGCTTGAAGATGACGGCGCTCCCAGCTGACTTGTTGACGGTGTTCCTTGTACGGGTGGTGTCGCACCTCCACACAGGTTAATATCGCCAATTATTTTCGCCGACAAGTCCAGTTGGGTCATCCGTAGCTCCTCGGCCTTGTCTGGATATACCTCCTTCGGGTATCCAGCCTCTAAGCGCTTGAGATCGATCAAGGGGTAGTGGGCACGTACCATGCTTAGCACATGTGCGCCTGCGTACTCTCCCGCCTCCTTCACGAACTCCTGGAACCATCCCCATGCCCTTTGGCATCTCTCGATCAATCCCAGCTGCGGCGTCCTTGGCACATCTTCTCGTGCTCGGGGACTGTCGTGACTATCCTTGTGCTCGGGGACTATCACGACTATCCTTGTGCTCGGGGACTATCCCGACCACCATCGTGCTCGGGGACTGTTCCGACCACTCTCGTGCTCAGGACTGTCTCGACCGCCCTCCACGCTGCTTATAATTCATCAAAAACTGACATGATATTATTTTTACATTATGAAAATAAACAAACAAGAAAAATTTTCCAATAGTCTCAGTCACAAACTTATATTTAATCATACATTCTGTAGCACACTCATAAGAAGGCACAATAAGGTCGTATATGGCATCTCTCGATCAATCCCAGCTGCGGCGTCCTTGGCACATCTTCTCGTGCTCGGGGACTGTCGCGACTATCCCTGTGCTCGAGGACTGTCGCGACTATCCTTGTGCTCGGGGACTGTCCCGACCACCATCGTGCTCGGGGACTGTTCCGACCACTCTCGTGCTCGGGACTGTCTCGACCGCCCTCCACGCTGCTTATAATTCATCAAAAACTGACATGATATTATTTTTACATTATGAAAATAAACAAACAAGAAAAATTTTCCAATAGTCTCAGTCACAAACTTATATTTAATCATACATTCTGTAGCACACTCATAAGAAGGCACAATAAGGTCGTATATGGCATCTCTCGATCAATCCCAGCTGCGGCGTCCTTGGCACATCTTCTCGTGCTCGGGGACTGTCGCGACTATCCTTGTGCTCGAGGACTGTCGTGACTATCCTTGTGCTCGGGGACTGTCCCGACCACCATCGTGCTTAGGCTACAGTATAAAAATCGCAACGGTTTTATCTAGAGAATGATCATAAAAACATCCAATTTGTTATTTTGGAAAGAGTGCGACGTCACAAATGATCATAAAAATCGCAATGGTTTTACAGCTAGAAGGCATCAATCCTGGAAAGAGTGCGACGTCACAAATTATTTGTGGTTTAAAAAAATTCAATACTAAATAAAAATAGAAAATGATTGAGTACACCCACCATTAGTCAACAGTTTAGGACGTCTTTATAAACAATATTTTTGGTGAAGTTGCAATCTAATTCCTGATTTGGTTTCACCAAAACTCTTGTCGTTGATCTTGACACACCCCTCGACAATGCAACATAAAGTTGTCCATGTGAGAACACAGGTTCTGGAAGATATATTCCAACATTTGGAATGGTTTGCCCTTGCGCTTTATTGATGGTCATTGCAAAACTCAACCGAATTGGGAATTGTTTCCTCTTCAACTTAAATGGGAGTGAAATATCATCGGATGGAGACATAGGGATCCTAGTTATGACCACTCTCTTTCCTTGATGTTGCCCAACAACAATTTCTACGTCAATTGCAGTTAGGTGTATGCATGTCATAGTGATGAAATAATCTGGTTTGCCAAAACGCTGCACAATGGCCATTGCGTTAAGGTACCGTCGCATCATGTCACGATCACCGCCCAGGAAAGAACATGGCAACACAATTCTCTTGCCAACTTCAGAAGCCCTGGTTTCTCCATTTGAAACAACATCAACCAGACCCTACATGAACACAATTATCAATGATCGACTTTTATAATTATAATAATAAAAAAGTCATTTTTTAGTTGTAGTGGACGACATATTTTGCAAAGAAAACAGTTGCCTCACCTGATATAGTTCCGCCCGTATGAGTTTCTGGTTTGCTGGGTTAGCATACCAATCAAGCCTCATAGACTCAATCTTTATATACATGTCAACAGCCCACTGTTGGAATAGTCGTCCTCCAAACAACAGGATGTTAAAAAGACCCCGCCGAACTTGCATTAAGAAACAACAGTATTCTCGAGCAGTGACATATTTTCCAGATTGATTTTCCTCCATCAGGCTACCCAAGTTTTCACCTTGTTGTATGTCAACTATGGTGATTCTTTGCTAGTGGTACAATAAGTAGCTAGAGAATTTCAATGTTTAGAAGGGTCACTAAGAACTTGTCTTGATGCTTGCCTTGATATTGTTGACTATTTTGCTGAATTCCGAATTCGGCATATTCTGAGGCATGAAAATCAAAAGGCCAACATGTTAGCTCTACAAGCATCTGGCTATGATGTCAGTGGACATAATTTCTATATTCAAGAATAGCCGATGCATGAATATTTCAATTTTTCCTGTGTAAGTACAGACCAGTCAGCTAAGTCGACTGACCAAGTCGGCTCAGCCGACTGCTCTTCTGCTGTGGCCAAGTCGGCTAAGCCGACTGCCCTAGTCGGCCAAGCAGACACCTCCAAATCGGCTAAGCCTACCAGCCCAGTTGGCTCAGCCGACTCCCCTGTGACCAACCCGGTCAATTCGCCTGAGAAGCTATCAAATCGGCCCGATATAACTTCCAGTGATGTTGGGGCCGATTTAGAAGATTGGAGGACTCCCTTGTTAAGATATCTACGTGATCCAAGTGCCAAAATTGATAAAAGTGTTCGGCGGAGCGCTTTCAAATATGTATTGCATAATGATGAGCTCTATCGAAGAACCGCCGAAGATCTGCTACTTAAGTGCTTGGGATCAGATCAGGCAAGAGTGGCTATGGGAGAAGTCCATGAAGGCATCTGTGGTACGCATCAATCGGCCCCGAAGATGAAGTGGTTATTGCGTAGAGCCGGTTTCTATTGGCCTACTATGATGGCCGATTGTTAAATCTGTGTCACCCCCTCAAGTGGGATATGTGCGTTTTGTAAGAGATAGATGTGTTAATAGATCCATACAAAACCTACAAAGAGAATAGAGGAGTAATAAGACCTAAAAACAAATACTTCTTTTGGTTTCAAATTTCTTTAACCCTTTTCAACCACAGTATCGATACATAAGCTCATATACATACGTGCACTTACGTTTATAGTATAGTGCCCGTGCTAACGCTACGAAAGACAATACTTACAATTAATTTAATGATAAAAGCTATATAAAGAGAAAATTACGCTTCCATTAATAGTGTGTGCTCTTGAGCTTGGTACATTTAATAAGGTTATACCAGAGGAAAAAAGGAACTATAGTTGCAAATGCAAATAATGTGTTACGGAGAACAATCCTAGGCAATAAAAATTAAATTTTCTTACTTCTAAAATGGTATTGACATACTGGCAAATGACTTCCATTGTGCTTTCTCAATAGCAGGTAGTAACAAAAAAAATGAAGAAAGATCAAATTATTACAAACATCGGTGGCTAGCTGCCTAGGAGCCTTTCCTCCAATGAAATTGCTAGAAGTTTACTTAGTCTAAAAATCTCTGCAATCTGGAATTGGAGCTGTGCTTGTACTGCAGCATTTCCATGGCCATCAATCACAGGAACACTGCTGGCCAAACAAAGACTGAAAGACCAAATAAAAAAAAACAGAAATCAGCAACACAGAGAACACTTACCATCTTTTATGGCCCAAAAATATCCCATGTTTAAATGCAAGATCCTCTAAGAAAGGGAAAACAACTACTGCATATAGGGTAAAACTTGTTTTAGTTGAAATGGCCTTGTTGGTTGCCTCTCGACCATTAAATGCAAGAGTAGTTGTTTATTAGAGAAGATCATGGACATCAACTGTTTTGTTTGGAATGTATTCAAAACTGGTGATAAATTAAAAAAATATATGATCAGCCTAAGCCTATGACAAATTTAACAAAACGGCCAGGGACATACATCCAAAACGGCCAGGGAGTTTGAGAAGAAGGCCTTCCTCGATTGCCTGTGATAGTGAATACAAGACAGCCATGGTACCATATCAATCTGGTTGCAGCTAATGCTTCACAAGAGAAAGACGACATACAAGAGGCACGTATATATATACCTTCCGGTAATTGCTAATTGCTGCCTTGACCACCGAGGACTGAGACTGTGGAACTGAGATGCATAACAAGGATACAAACAGGTGTTTCAAAAGAAGAATGCATATAGTGATTTGAACATTACATGTAATTACTGTAAAGGAATGAGGTGTGAAGATTGAACATTCAAGGCGAGGAGATAAACTAAGAAGGCAGGTAACATAAAACCATACAGGGAGCCGCCAGACCAGACAGATTTTGGGTCAGTTTGCATGACATGCATAATTCAGGATTATAGTCCAAACCTTGGATCTCCGAGTCTTCACCGAGCTCAAAAAGATCGAGAAAGGAATCCTCCGGAAGAAACCTACAGTAAGGCTGCTTGCTCCCACTGCAAAGAGGTAGGTGTCACTCACAACTTGTCTTATTTGGGCATTCAGAACTGAACAAAAACAACTTGCACCTAACTACACCGAACATCCTGTGACATTTGGCTCTGAGGGCTTCACAAGCCGAGCCTAGCTACACCAAACAGAACTATACCGGCAATTTCAGTTAAAATTTTGAGCATGCAGCTAGTTCAGTTCCACCCCAACTATACTGAACAAAAATTGTCTGGTTCGGAGGACTCACCGGCGATGGATGAAGATGACAGGGTAGCCGTCCTTGAGAAAATACCTGCATTGAACCGATCTCCATTGAAACAAAAGATGAACGGACCAGCTCCATAACAGCATGAGCAAGCAGAGCAGTAAAAAGCAGATGAGTGCGTGATTTGTCTGCGTACTCGGTGGAGGCGGCACCACGCTGGCCGGAGCTAAAATTGTCGATGAAGCGCACGCACCGCTGCTCCAGGGGCACCGTAGTGCCGCCGGAGGTGATGCACACCACTCCGCGGCTCCCTGCAGCACGCAAACGGGGGTGACAGGAGCAGCGCGTCAGAAATCTGATTACCCTTTTAGCCACACAACCCGAAGCCGGACAGAGATGAGGGCAGGGAGGGAGAGAAGCGCGGGATCGGGGATCACTTGCCAGCGGCGTGGCGAGCGACGAAATCGGCGACGCTAGCGGCGAGGCGGTCGCGGTCGCGGAGCGGCGGCGCGGCGCGGAAGAAGGCCTCCGCCTCCTCGATCCGGCGCGCTGCGTCCTCCGCCTGCGGAGGACGCACGGAAGCGCCTCCTCCGCCTCCGTGTGTGTCCGGGAAGTTCCGTGATTTTTGGCGGCGTGGCGTTCGTAATACTCGGTGGGGACTGCATGACGTGGGTGTGGGGGAGAATGAGGAGATTTGATACACTCAATCCAGGCCCTCGATTGTGTAATGAGTAAGGAGGGAGAAGGCTTAGAGTGCATCTGGACGGTTCGTTTGAAATGTGTTGTTTTCCTAGGTATACTTTTTGGGGTGGACTTAGAGGGGACATCTCAGCGGGGGATCGTTTTCTTGTGTGGACGTAGGAAAGAAAAGATGGTGCATTAGTAGGGTAGAAACATCTGACCATTAACCGGAAGACTCTAACTATCCATAACCATTAGACCTATTTTATTTTTTAAAAAAGTTACTCACCTCCATCATTACAAATAAAAAATAGGTCCCAACGAAGACTCTACGTTAATTCTCACCGGATGCGATAGGAAAAAAGATAAATACTTAAAATTATCACATTAATCAAAAACATCTGACCATTAATTGGAAGACTCTAATTGTCCATAACCATTAGATCTATTTTATTTTTTAAAAAGTTACTCGTCTCCATCGTTACAAATAAAAAATAGCCTAAAATATCATTACCCAAAAAAACTCTGGCCACATGGGACAAAATACTGAACGGCCGTTGGTTAATAAAGTATCTAATATAATATAGGTACTATCGATCACGTTAAAGGTTTGTTAATATATTAATAAACTATTAGTCCTCACGTTAACGGTTAGCTTAAAATATCATTGGCCAAAAAATAAACTGGCCGCATGGGAGGAAATATTAATCGACCATTGATTAATAAACTATCTAATAGATACTACCAAGCACGCTAAAGGTTGGTTAATATCTTAATATAACATTAGGCCTTAATGATCACGTTAACCATTGGGTAATATATTAATAAGATATGACTTTTGCTATTTATTTGTTGACATTTTTTCTGTACTAAATCTGTTAGATTTCTATACGTTTGATTGTACTTTACGATTTGTGCTACAACTGTAACTACTGGGCCGTATTTTAAAAATATGATAGATTTGACCACATAAAATCTGTCGACAGATAACTAGACACTCCCATAAGATATCAGCCCATGATGTCCGGGGTTAGTTAGTTGAGCTCTTTTACGGTGGTAGGGGTGCCCTCCAGCTTCACCACCACAGACCACCGTGTCTGTGGACATGCTCACCTCGCCGCCCGCACCCTCACGGCAGCAGAGACGGCCACCACTACAGTGACAGGAGCGCGGTCGCTGCCGCGGCCTCCATGCGCTCGGTTGTTCTCTTGCTGGTGGCAAAAGGGGAGCTGAGGGCTGGTGAGGACGGATCGGGCTCGAATCTCGCCTCCTCCACTGCCTTCGCAAGATCTATGCGGTGCCGCCGTTCACCGGGGACTGGTGACGAGGGATTTGCGTGCCCTTGCAGCCGCAGCCGCTGCAGCCCTGCCCTCGCCCTCGCCCTCACCTTCGCAGCTGCCACTGCCCTGCCCACGTCCTCACCCTCGCACGCTGCCGCAGCCGCCGCCGACGCAGCTGTCACCATGAGTGGGGAGGCCATGCATCGAACAAAGAATAGAGAGACTGAGAGAGAGTGGCCGGGTGTGGTCGGACTCGGAGGAATATCTAAGAGACTATACTCCTTCAATCATCCACCTTAACTATACTACTCAAAACATTATTCTTCTATTATAGATTTACCATTTTACCCTTAATTATATAAAAATATTTCAAAAAAGTAATCAGAATCTTTTTTTGGGTGTTGATCCCACCAATTTACTAGGCATATGGTGCCTATGGTCCCACTATTTAGTAGGAATCTGGTGCCTCCCAGTGCCTCCCATCTCGGTGCCTCTTGGTGCCTCTGACTTTGTCACACCCCAAATTTTCTGATTTTGGGTTGTGCATAGAAAACACTAAGTAAAATAAATGTTTCGATATTTGGATAAAATTTTTCAAGTTTAGTTTAAGATAGTGTCAATTAGTTATAGGAAAAAAATGAATCTTCAAACTTTTCTGAACTAATTTGACGGGCTATTGCTTGATGTGACGTGATGCTTGCTTGTTGCTTTTTTGTGTGTTTAGAGTGAGCAAAGTCTTTAAAATACGTTTAGTAGGTCGATTTTCCTTCTTTAGCACGCCTTTACCTTTTTCTACGATCAAATTCTTTGTTTCTCAGCTCAAGTTTTCATTGGGAGCTTCCTAAAATCTCTTCTTTGTAACGCAAATCACTCCTTTTAGTTCCTGTCCGTCAATCAATCTCTACAAACTTCTCGGGAATTTTTTAAGCTTTTTCTAGAAGTTGTTTCTACTTATCTGTGAGCATAATTTAATTTTTAGATACTCCAAATTATCTTATCATAAGTTCTAAATACTTTATTTGGGTTCCTCATGTTTCATAATGTCTCTGAGAATTTTCCCCAAATTTTCAGAGCTTTCGGAGTATTTTTCGCAGCTTAAATAACAATTCTAGACTTTTGTGGTATTATTTTATCCACGAAATTAATTAATTCCGAAAATAATAAATCTCTCATGTTTTTTCCAACGCTCAAAGCCCATGTGTAATAATCCTAATAAATCCTAAAGACACATGTCTTTATTTACTAATAGGCTTTAATGTTTATTTAGGCTCATTTGTATAGGTGGATGGTGCAACGCCAATTAGTACTATATCGCTAGTTGACGTAGAGGTGATGAGTTTTTCTCCTTATATATGTGTACCAACCTCTTGGGCAGCGTATACCAAAACTACCGTAAGAGGAGTTCATAGTTTAGGAAATCTCTCGCGTAGTAAATTAGATTTTTTTCTCCTTCTGGTCTTGCCGTCAGTCTGCCGTCGCCTCGCTCTGCAGCACAATCTCGACAAAACCTTCCTAGCCGACTTCTCCATCCCCAGAAGTTCTCGGTTCTCCAAGCAATTACTAAAAACAATCCACGCTTCGTCATCATCTACTCGGCGCATGATGCCGCTGTCTCCTGTTCTTCTGCAGCAGCTGTTACAAGCCATGCTCGAGATTGCCGCCCTGGAGCCTCGCTGGAGCAACCCGGAGCATCGTCAAGCTGTACACCGTGCAAGGTTTCCCGTGCTCGCTCACAACGTCGCGGTCCCACGTCTCGAGCTACACCGCCGTCACCCTTCGACGCACCACGTGTCGTCGCTGATCGTAAGGAGTATTGTCCGAAGCCACCGTCATTGGTGTTGAATTGGAGCACTGCTGTTTCCTGTTGTGCTAACGTACCCCCACCTGCCGGGACGAGACGACGTGATCCATGCATCATACACTGCTCCAACAATCTCGATTGGTGTCACCTCAAGACCGAGCAAGCAAATCCCCTGAGACCCTGACGTTCTTCTGCAGCAATGCCATGCACGTCTAGGAAGTCAGAGTACGTGCATAATCAACACATCCATCTGCATGTTTGGCCGTTTGCCTATAATCCTTTCCATCTACTGTTTCGTTAATCGTGTCTTATCTTTTTGTTTAATCAATTTCACTCGATCCGTTCCGGTTCATGCAGGCTTAGTTCTTTTTATACCAATTCATGAGTCTATGATACTCAAGTTTCTTGATAGTATATATAGCTGCTAAGTTAATATTCTTTTGGTATTTAACTGTATATTGTTGCAAAGGATTAGAAATTAATAATAATATAATTTCTAAGCCATTGTACTACGATATGAAATTAAATGTCTATTAAAATATTAATTTGCATGGCGTATATATTAATATTTCTTCTACATGAAATCCACCTCGCTAATGATCAACACTTTGCTAACGTCACGCTAATACTGTAGCAGTCGGTTTTAAGGACAAAACTAGATACACACTATATTTGAGCCTAGAAAGTTAAATCTCACATATAGCTACAAATATGGTTAATATCAATAGACAATGCTTAATATATAACGTACTTAATACAAAGAATACAACCTTAGATAGTAGACAGTGGAAAGACACTCCGTTGTTCAAGTGAAAACTCCAAATTCATAGGGACAACTGACTGGTTGATCACAAGTCTAATTCCTCCAAACTGTAGCAATCTGGTACCCATCCGGGATTTTTCCAAAAATTTAAAAAGTAAAACAAGTGTAAGCACATGTCGTACTCAGCAAATATAACATGAGGTTCATCAGGCTCAAAAGGTTGATACTGGTTTACTGTAATTAGCTTTTAGTGAACCATGATTTTAGCATATGAGTAGCAACAAGTTGTCAAAATTCCCATAATAAACTTATGATTAGGTAATATGAATAATGAATAGCAAAAACATAAAATCATTAGTGCTCATCTATTCCGTAAATGTTCCAAGGGCGCTCGTGACCATGAGCACGGCTATTATAATAGTTTTATACTCTGCAGAGGTTGTACACTTTCACTGTCGTGATTACCCATATGCCTGGGTTTATAACTCCCAAAACACTTCCAAGACGAGCAGGCAGGGTACACTATGAAGCCTTTTAAAGGTTCGTCTAACAAGTTAGGGCCAATAAGGATTCCCCATCAACTAGTAAGATCCCTCCCCTAAGGTGTGACTAACAAAAAGATATAGAAACCAAGTGCACCCCCTTGGCAGGCCGTGGGATCAAACCAATCAGAGCTCCTCTTGCGTCATAAAGGTAACCAGTAACAAGCTAGAAAAGGTCCTTGTACTGAGCTAAAGCTAGAGCCATGTGGCCTTCACAGCTATACTGTAAGTCCCGGATGATCACTTACAGATAAGTCCTTAGGGAGAGGAATCTAGAGCATTTAGAAAGTAGCTAAATACTCCAGCCTCCTATTTCCAAGTTGCTACAAAGTCATGTTTTAACGTTTATTGCATATACCGTTAGTCAAGTTACAAGATCATGGTTTAGTTGAGCACTAGCAATAGCTACCCAATGCATAACCCGTAGGAGACAAGGCATAAGTCCAATTCTAGAAAATCCTTATCAAGGTGACACATGCAAATATTAATTAAATATATTAAGGTGAATAGGAAACAAGGATGATCCCATGCTATATTTGTCTTAAACTCAGATCCTTCTTCTAGTCCAAACCTTCAATGAATTGCTTCTTAATCATCAACGCAAAGCTCACCGACTGGACATGATCATAAAACACCACACAAGCATACATGCAATCATACATGAAGCAAACAATAGAATTAAATTAGAACAGTACACCAAACATATAAAATAGCAAGTGAAAAAGTTTTAAAGACGTTCTACACATTGCTATGAGCACACAGACGCAAAAAGCACACTAATCGGAGCTACAGTTCGAAAGAAACGGCTACCGAAAGATCTACTCAAAGGAGAAAATATAAAACTATAAGCTCCATGTGTTTTAACTATATAAAAGCATATATAAGATATTTTATAAATAATATAAATTGAATTAAGTCAAATTTAGATTTGAATTATAAAACTATAGCCACTAGTAGAGAACAGACCTTTGATCCTCGACCAAAATGGGCTCTAGTCCTGGAATTTTTTGCGCCCGGGACTAGAGATATCGTTAGTCCCGATTGGTGGCTCTAACCGGGACTAAAGGTCCCTGCCCAATGGCTACTGCGCCAGACAGAGGTGGCAGGGACCTTTAGTCCCGGTTGGAGCCACCAACCGGGACTAAAGGTATACTTTTACTCCCGGTTGGTGGCTCCAACCGGGAGTAAAGGTCTACTCCCGGGCCGTGGCTGCGCCCGGGGTTGGAAAGTTACCTTTAGTCCCGGTTGGAGCCACCAACCGGGACTAAAGGTCTCCCCTTTATATCCCGGCCGTCTCCTTCCTCCCCGAGCCTGAGCTCAGCATATTTTGAAGCTCACTGCAGTAGTGTTCTTGCTTCCTCCCTCCCTCCATTGTTCCTCCATCCATTCTTCGATTCCTCCGTCGATTTCTTCGATTTCTCCGTCGATTCTTCAGTTGTAAAGGTTACCAATCTCATACTCTCATTTTCACCATTGTCTTATCTCATTTTGTTCACTATATATATATATGGTTCTTTATTGTGGTTTTTTTCATTTGTAAGCAATTTGAGCTCAAAATCACTTCAAGCTTGCATATTTACATGAAAGAAGGTTAAAGTAGCTAGTTGAACTTGCGGACCATGTTCATCTCGGCGACCATGTTCTCTGCCGAGCGGTAACGGACGTCAAGGAGGAGCTTTGATTCTACGAGAGAGAGCGGCAACGATCGTGGAAGACAGTGTTCCCTTCCTCGTAGAATCGGAGCTCTTCCTTGACCAAGTACGGTGCCGTCCGGTGGAGAAATGCTCGCCGAGATGATCACGTAAGCAAGTTCAACTAGTACGGATGGTTATTTATTCACATGTCCCGATATCGTCGCAGTAGTCTGTCAATCACCGTACTTTTTATTTTAACTTTCTATGAAATGAAAAACTTAGAAAATAGTTAGAAAATTATAGAAAATCCGTACTAGTTGAACTAGCAAACCGTGTTCATGTCGGCGAGCATGTTCTCTGCCGAACGGTAACGAATGTTAAGGAGGAGCTTTGATTCTATGAGGGAGAGCGACAACGGTCGTGGAAGACCGTGTTCCCTTCCTCGTAGAATTGGAGCTCTTCCTTGACCAAGTACGGTGCCATCCGGTGGAGAAATGCTCGCCGAGATGATCACGTAAGCAAGTTCAACTAGTACGGATGGTTATTTATTCACACGTCCCGATATCGTCGTAGTAGTCTGTTATGTGTGTACACTCCCATTCTTCTGTTAATTTGCGGAAATATCATGTGAATTACTTACCTGCCGCAGTAAAAGACGAGAACACAATGACCATTAAAAATATCATTGTTTAGAGATCTAGATAATTTTATAGTTTCTTAATTTTATTTGTTTATAAAAGGAGAAATTTATAGTGTATTAAAAAATGAGTATAGAGAGTAGATGGCAACTGCTTCCGGGTCCTCGGCCTCTCATGGGTTTCCAAAGCAACTTAGGCCGGGTCTTCCTCTCATTCCATACGGCAAGTGTCGTGATGAGACGAAGATTGTGATGGAGTACCGAGTGAAGAAGGAGGGTCCCAACAAGGATCGTATCTTCTACAAGTGTCCGGATCGCAATGTGAGTTATTTTATCGTATTTAATGATTATGGTTAGTTTATACCTATTTTCATGATGGTTGTGATTAAAGTTCTAATTTTTTGTTTTAATTTCAGTGGATGGCAGTGGACGATGTTCAGGCTTCTACTGGGAGGAAGAGTATGTTGAACTCGTGCAAAAATATCTTGCACAACAGGCAGATACGGCGGCTAATGAGGCAGTGATCCAGCCGAAGAAGCCTAAAGATGTTGCACAATCGGGGGATCTGTCTGTTTTAGTTGAGATTGGTCGCGAAATCCTTATGCTCCTGAAATGTATTTTAGCTTTAGTTCTTTTAGTGGTAGTTGGGATTGTCTACATTGTAGCGATTCTTTCATAAATTTGTATCTTTTGTGGTGGCACGCATGTTGTATAAATAATTAATTATGATCTAGGTTTTAATATGATATTTATGTCATGTAATGCAGATGAGCCGTCATTGGATATATAATGCTGATCGCCGCTCCCAAGAGTTCATTGACGGCGTGCATTCTTTGTTACGTGCGGCCGAGGCAAACAAACGCGACGGTTTCATGTGTTGTCCATGTGCCATATGTAAGAATACGGTGGAATATCCTTGCTCAAGGACTCTTCATTCACACTTGTTCAAGTCAGGTTTCATGCCAAACTATATTTGTTGGACAAAGCACGGAGAAACCGGTGTTGTAATGGAAGAAGGTGAAGAAGAACAATGGGACGACAATGATATTATTCCTGATGGTGCGTGCTTCAATGATACTGCAATGGGAGAAGCTGAAGAAGAGGTAGCCGCAGAAGATGAGCCGGCTGATGATCTTTCTCAGGTCATTCGTGATGCACAAAGAGAATGTGAAAGTGAAAAGGAGAAGATCAAGTTTGAGCGGATGCTAGAAGATCACAAGAAATTGTTGTACCCAACTTGTGATGCAGGGCAGAAAAAGTTAGGAACCACACTAGAATTGCTGCAATGGAAGGCAAAGAATGGTGTATCTGACAAGGGATTTGGAGAGTTACTAAAAATCCAAAAGAAGATGCTTCCGAAGTACAATGAATTGCCCGCCACTACCTACGAAGCAAAACAAGTTGTCTGTCCTATGGGGCTAGAAATAGAGAAGATACATGCATGTCCTAATGACTGCATCCTGTACCGTGGCAAAGAGTACGAGAAATTAGATGCATGCCCGGTATGCCATGCGTCATGGTATAAGATCAGGCGAGATGACCCTAGTGAGGTTGAGGGCGAACGTCCGCGTAAGAAAATCCCTGCCAAGGTTATGTGGTATGCTCCTATAATACCACGCTTGAAACGTCTGTTCAGAAACAAAGAACATGCAAAATTGTTACGATGGCACAAAGAAGACCGTAAGGTAGACAATATGTTGAGACACCCTGCTGATGGGTCCCAGTGGAGAGCAATCGACAGAGAATTCCCGGAGTTTGCAAATGACGCAAGAAACTTAAGGTTTGCTTTAAGTACAGATGGTATCAATCCTTTTGGAGAGCAGAACAGTAGTCATAGTACTTGGCCTGTTACTCTAAGTATCTACAACATTCCTCCTTGCTTATGCATGAAGCGGAAGTTCATTATGATGCCTGTGCTCATCCAAGGCCCGAAGCAACCTGGCAATGACATCGATGTGTACCTGAGACCACTTATTGACGAACTTCTCATTTTGTGGAATAAAGAAGGTGTACGTGTGTGGGATGAGTACAAACAGGAACACTTTGATCTGCGAGCATTGTTGTTCATAACAATCAATGATTGGCCTGCTCTAAGTAATCTTTCAGGATAGTCAAACAAGGGATATAATGCATGCACACACTGCTTCGGTGATATTAGAGGTGTATTCTTGAAAAAATGTCGAAAGGTCGTGTACCTTGACCATCGTCGATTTCTTCCTGCAAATCACCTCGTAAGAAAGAAAGGCAAGCATTTTAAAGGGAAGGCAGACCACCTGACCAAGCCTCGCAACCGAACCGGTGAGGATGTACTCGATATGGTCAATGATGTGAAAGTCGTCTTTGGAAAAGGACATGGAAGCCAACCTATTCCGAAAGACGCTAACGGTCACGCACCCATGTGGAAGAAGAAGTCCATATTTTGGGACCTACCCTATTGGCAAGTCCTGGAGGTCCATAGCTCGATCGACGTGATGCACCTGACGAAGAATCTTTGTGTGAACCTGCTAGGCTTTATGGGTGTGTATGGAAAGCCTAAGGACACATTTGAAGCACGATAGGACCTGCGTTGTTTGAGAGAAAGAGACAACCTGCATCCAGAGAAGACAGATGATGGACGCCATTACTTACGTCCTGCTAGCTACACTCTAAGCAAAGAGGAGAAGGAAATCATGTTTGAATGCTTAAACAACATCAAGGTACCATCTGGATTCTCCTCGAATATAAAGGGTATTATAAATGTGCCAGAGAAGAAATTCTGTAACTTAAAGTCCCATGACTGTCACATTCTCATGACGCAATTACTTCCAGTTGCATTAAGAGGAATTCTACCTCCAAATGTACATCTAGCCACCATGAAGCTATGTGCATTCCTCAATGCAATTTCTCAGAAGGCAATTGATCCAACTGATCTAGCTAAACTACAGAATGATGTGGTTCAATGTCTCGTCAGCTTTGAGTTGGTGTTCCCTCCTTCCTTCTTTGATATTATGACACACCTCCTAGTTCACCTAGTCAAGGAGATTTTCACTCTCGGTCCTGTGTTCCTACACAACATGTTCCCCTTAGAGAGATTCATGGGAGTCCTGAAGAAATATGTTCACAACCGTGCTCGCCCAGAAGGAAGTATCGCCAAGGGCTATGGAACAGAAGAGGTCATTGAGTTCTGTGTTGACTTTATTCCCGACCTTGACTCGATTGGTGTTCCTGAATCGAGACATGAGGGGAGACTAAGCGGAAAGGGGACACTAGGGAGGAAAACATATATTGGTACGGATGATGATTATTTCAATAAAGCGCACTACACAGTTCTACAGAACTCCTCTTTGGTAGATCTGTATATTGAGACACACAAGGATCTCTTACGATCCGAGTTTCCAAGGAAGACTGAAGCTTGGATTACGCAAAAGCACATGGAAACTTTTGGCGGTTGGTTGCGAAAAAAATGTCAAGGTGATGAGAGCATCCATGAGCAACTGTATTTATTGGCTATGCAACCATCATGGCATATCGTCACATACAAAGGGTACGAGATAAATGGGAACATATTCTACACAGTAGCCCAAGATAAAAGGAGTACCAACCAAAACAGTGGTGTCCGCATAGATGCCACAGACCCGAATGGGAATAAGCAGACATATTATGGACGCATAGATGAAATATGGGAACTAGAATATGCACCTACTTTGAAGATCCCATTGTTCAAGTGCCAATGGGTCAAGGTGACCGGAGGCGAGGTAACAGTAGACAACGAGTATGGAATGACAACAGTAGACCTTAGTAATATTGGGTACAAAGACGAACCATTCGTCCTTGCCAAGGATGTGAATCAGGTGTTCTATGTCAATGATATGTCTACCAAACCAAAAAGAGGGAAAAACGATAATGACTCAACCAAAGAGCCAAAGCGCCACATAGTTCTTTCAGGAAAAAGAGTCATCGTGGGAATTGAGGACAAGTCGGACATGTCAGAAGAATATGAAAAGGATGACCGAATTCTGCCCTTCAAAGTGAACAAAGACCCTAGCATCTTGGTAAATGATGAGGACACTCCATGGTTACGAAGCGATCATAACCAAGGGACATACGTAAAGAAGAAGTTCACTGCTGTGCCCACTTGATGATATAGTGATTTAATATAGTGTGTGTTTGAGATATTATGTAATAATTGTGAATTCAGATGTTTATTATGTCATGTTTCAAATTAAATCAATGTTTGATTTGGTGGGATTTCTCTCTCAAAAAGGTAAATTAGGATACTGAGTGATGAAAAATTAAAATATTAACGTTAAAATGATGTGAAAACAAATTTCCTGTCCAAAACCAATAGTTTTAATAATTTTAATTAAACACTACATTTTTGCATTAACGAAATAATAAATATTAGTTACATTATGTTTTATAATTCTAATAAAAAATAAAAAAGTTAGGTTATAGATTTTTCCTATGTGCAATAAACAAAAAGAAAATTCATATTTTTAACAAAATAATTTTATGCCTTTTATTTAATTTACTATGTATTTAACAAAAACTATTGCATTTCTATTGTATTTAACAAGACTATTGCTTAAAACAGGCGGGAAACGAAACTGCAGGCCACCTTTACTCCTGGGTGGGAAGCCCACCCGGGAGTAAAGGTGGGCTGCAGTTTCGTGGCCCGCCAAAAAAAACCCTTTACTCCCGGTGCGTTTTACCAACCGTGAGTAAAGGTAAACCTTTACTCCCGGTGCGTGTTACCAACCGGGAGTAAAGGTATACCTTTACTCCCGGTTGGTAACACGCACCGGGAGTAAAGGACCTTTACTCCCGGTGCGGGGATGGCACCGGGAGTAAAGGGGCATGGCATATATATACCACTGCCATCTTCTTCCTTGTGTTCTTCGCCGATTCCTCTCCCCTGCGCCCACGCCACTCGGCCCGCCACACCGAGGACGCCGCCGCCACCCCGCCCGACGTCGGTCGCCACCACCGCCTCGCACGCGTCCGCGGTCCCCACGCCACCCCGCGCGCAGACGACCTCGCGGCGCCACTGCTGCCCGGCCGCCCCCGCCAGACGCGCGGCCACACCAGTACCGTACGTTCTTCACCGATTCCCAAGGTACGCTAGCTGCTTGCTCCGTTCCATCTCCAGGCTACACCGTGACGAACAGATCGATCATGATGAGGAGCACGCTGTGCTAGCTTTCTCGATCTCGGATCCACGCGCCGAAAGATCTTATAGGTTTGGTCGAAATAGTTAGCACTTCGCTAACTTTCTTGTATTTTGTTTATGGTTAATAAAGTGCTGGGAAGCAATGCTCCATGATTTCAGTTAAAAAAACTATGATAATTTTGACCAAGTTCATATAGAGAAAAATATCATCACTTATCATACTAAATAGATTATACTGTGAAATTATATTACATGATAATAAACTGAATGATACTAATTTGATATCATAAATAGCAAAGTATTTTTTTATAAATTTGATCAAACTTAAAACAATTTAATTTTGACTAAACAATATAAGGTACTTTTTAGCCAATGGGGTACATTATTGCATATATGTTAGTTTATCATTATTGTGTTTCTATGTATACGGCGGAGCACCGCCGCCCTCGTTCGCCCTAGGGTTTAGGCCGGTTCCGCTGCCCTCGTTCGATCATTTTTGGCATGTTGTTGTGAACCTCTTCGGGAGTAATTCTCTCTGGTTATATTAGCAATAAGACACATATACTTACATTTCATAATGACTTATACTTACATTATCAGCATAGAATTTTCTCATATGATGAATGACTACATGGTTCACTTGGTTTATACGTCATTTGTATTCATATGCATGTATATATACGTCGTGGAGCACCGCCGCCCTCGTTCGCCCATGCGTTTCTATGTATACGGCGGAGCACCGCCGCCCTCGTTCACCCATGTGTATAGACATATATACGGCGGAGTGGAGCACCGCCACTCTTGTCACACCGCCCTTTCTCGTGGCCTAGTTGATCAACATTCGTATTATCGTTATCGTTAATGCTAAACAATCACACCAGGGTGAACCGCGCTGTTAATGCTAAACAATCACACCAGGGAATTGTTCGTAGATTTTACGCATGTAAGCAAAGATTTGACGTACTATATATTGGTTTTGTTTTTTGAAGCTAGATGGCCGACCCGAGAAACATGGATGAGGAGGAGTTGATGATGAATTTGATCAACACTGGCACTCAAGTTGCCGGCGATGATGGTGCTAAAAATAATGTGCAAGAGGATGCAGATGACGGGAGTCAGTACTTAGCTGTTGAACAAAATGAGCAACAACATATTGGCCAAGTATATATTTTTTTATTATTAGCTATATATATTATCATATGTCTTATGTGTGCCCATGACATTAAAAATAATGTTTATGTTTTGTAGCCCTCTGGATCGACATCAACAACTACAACGAAGAGTAAAAATGTTCGAGGTCCCAAAAAGCCATTGGGGGGCCGCTTCATCATCTCGGAGTTCAATGTGGATACAGGAGAACCGGGGGGCCCGAATAAAATGAAATTCATGCACCACTGTGGTTACCTTGTACGGGACCGGCTCCCGATCAGTACCCACGAATGGAAGAAGAAGACCAATGCTCCTCATATCAGTTTTGTCTCCGATCGTGACAAGACGTTAATTTGGAAAGATGTCTTGGTACATTTCACGCTCCAAACAGATGGTTATGATGATATAATAGATGGTGATGAATTGAAGGAGCGAGTTAAGGATTGGGCAATGAAGAAGATGGCCACCCAGTTTCAGACTTGGAAGAAACACCTATACATGACATATGTGAAGAAGAACATAGCACCAGATTTTACTGTCCCAGGCCCAATCTCAAAGCAGAGGCCCTATTGGGATGAGTTTGTACAGTACAAGACTTCGGAAGAGGGTGTGAGTCGGGTGATAAAGAACCAACGTAATGCCCAATAGAAGACATACCACCATACCTTGGGATCAGGTGGCTACCCGACTACCATTAAGAAGTGGAACAAAATGGAAGTAGACCTTCTTGCCAAGGGTATCAGACCAGAATCACTCGAGTGGGGAGAACGTGCAAAGAATTGGTTTTTCGCTCATGGGGGAACACTAGACCAGGAGACAAGGAAGTGCGTTTATGGCGCAAGACTGCAAGAAGCAGCAGAAAAGATTGTTTTATGCTCAGAGAGCTACTGCTAGTGGTGCGTTCAGGCCCAACAGAGAGAAGGATGAGCTGACATACGCCATCGGGACTATTGAACATGGTGGCCGAACTAGAGGCAAAGGAAGTGTCTCGTGGGAGCATGGATTCCCTCAGGACAGACCTTCCTACAGAAGTCGCCAGAGAAAGAAGGAAGAAGAGGCACAGCGGCTCCAGAGGTTGGAGGAAGCGGTGCGTGAAGCACAGGAGCAGGAAAAAAACCTTGAAGCGAGAATGCAGGAGGAAATCAGAAGGCAAGTGCAAATAGCAGTGAGTGCAAGCAAGCAGGCATCAGAGCCAGGAATCAACATTAGCCAATCTGTTTAGTTGAAAAGCAACTGCGCTTCCATGAAGATACCAAATCAAGGGGACACAGGACTGCGCTTCCCTATGGATGACGTCACTGAACCTTGTACAACGTGTGAGCTACACATTCCGAAGGAGAATTCCACAATCAAGGTGGCTATTGGTCTTGTTAATCCTATCGACTGAACCAAGACACCAAGGATTCATGGGAATATAATCCAAGAAGGATATGCTACCATCTCGGTAGATAAAGCTGAAAAAGGTTTTACTGATTTGCCTCTTGACATTCCTGGAGGTGATGGCGAGAAGACTCTAGGAGAAGCGGAGAAGACATTCATTCTATGGCGCAAGCGCTACATCATCATTCCAGGGATGTCGGCTCCACCTCCTCCTGAACTACCTCACCATAGGTACGTGCGGATGAAAACACTACATCATTAATTTGTATTGGCTTAAATAATTAACAATCTGCTCATAATAATATGTCATTCCTTTTTTTGTAGCAGATCCTCCCCCAACCTAAATTCAATTGTTCAATCGCCAGATCATCATAGTGCTCTCTACGATGACATTGTGTTGGAAGACGAGGCTGCATCCACACCATCTTCAAGGAGGTCTCCAACGCCGCAGCCGCCACCTCCAAGGAGGTCTCCAACGCCGCTGCCAACACCTCCAAGGAGGTCTCCAACGCCTCCCCCGCCCCCACCTACCAAGAAGCCTAGCAAGAGGCCAGCCCCTCAAACGAAGAACCAGTCCCCGCCTGCAAAGAAAGCCACCGTGAAACCAAGGGCTATTCCCAAAATAATATCTGAAGAGAAGGAAGAAGGAACTGATGCATATAAAAAAGACATGTCTAGATTCTATGACAAACTTAAAATGAATCAAGAAGCAAGGAGAAACCCGGAGAAACCGTACTTCTTCGTAGCTCCAGATATTCTAAGAAAAAAGGTGACTTCTTACCAGCAACAACAGCGGGAATCTCGTAAGCCGTCCAAATCAACGTTATCGAACTATGACCGCACTCTCACCAAGTCAATTGAGGCGGCATAGAAAAAGAAGCGGGCAGGGAAAGGAGTTGCCCAACTCGGACAACAAGCGCACCAATCAATCCCCCCGCTAGTTGTTGGTAATGAATATGGTTCGAATTTAGGATTAATGCATCAGGCAAACATACCTCCGGATGTCGATTTGGATCACCTTGGTGAATTTCTTGATGAGACTGGTGTCGACCTTTACCAGATGTTTGGTGATGGAAACATTGAGAGTGCAGCGGAGGTTGATATTTGGAAGAAAAAATTTGTACTAGGCCAGAGTCTATACAACCCTCAAGCCTTATCTGATCTGGGGACGCAAATATACCTGCTAAACAAGTGGTACATGCAGGCGTCTACCAGTGGAGACTTCTGTGTTGGTGTCAGAATTAGAGATGAACATTGGTTCCGTGGCGATGATGTTATGTATGTTGACTTTGTAGAATTTCATCAACTATGCCACCTGACCTCTCTGGACAAAGTTATCATTAGCTGCTATTTCCTGTAAGTAATAATTCTTTCGATCTATTATTAAACTCATCATATGTGTGTATATGCATATAAATTATCCTAACAAGTACTATATATATGCAGATTTACAGTGACAGAGCTCAGAAAGGAGGGCTGCAATGAAATTGGTTTTGTTGATCCCCATATAGTATTCAAAGACCCAATTACTCCAAAGACTAATTGGAAGAATGAGTCAGAGAGTAACCTCATGAACTTCTTAGTGAACCAACGCCACAAGAAGGATATACTCTTTCCCTATAAACACATGCAGCAATCACTGGATATTGATGGACATCGATCTGGTGAAAAGTCACTTGATAATCTATGACTCGATGAGAAAACCACAACAAGACTACCAAGATATGATAGATATTATCCAGAGGTAATTTTGGGATCTCTAGCAACTATATATACACACAAACATGATGATTAACTATATCTGATGACGTGGCAAATTTTTTATTGGGCAGTGTTTGGAAAACCTTTATTGAGAAGCAACACATGGAAAAATGCAAAGCGCCACTGAATGTAATCCCTTTGAAAGTAAGTCCCCTGAATCGCATCATCTTTATTAATTAAACATATAGCTTTCACCGGATCACCAGATTGGATGACAAATCTTTTTCTCGTAAAGTGGTGTCTGAGGCAGGAACAGGGGAACAACTACTATGGTTACTATGTTTGCAAGTTTATCAAGGTGCTCTCCCAAAGAACTCCTACAGAGAGACTCAAAGTACATTAAAAATACACTATATATTCATTTAATTATTATTATTGATTGTGTTACTATGTCTTTATATATATATGTACATATATTAATTTATTTTCCTTTAATTCAAACCTGTAGACTCGATGGTGGGAGGAAAAGGTCATACGGCAAGACCAAATCAAAGCAATTCAAGAGTCTATAGCCGGATTTTTTAATGAGCAGGTCATCGATTCCAAGGGCGAGTTCTACTTCGACCCAACACTGCCATTGAAGCCAAGCTAGAGGATGAGAGGAAACTTTTTATGTCACAACAACTGTAATGCAATCTTTTGTAATATATGCACATGAAATAATATAATGTAAAATACACATATGCATGCATGCATGTAAATATATATATGATGCATGCATGCATATATATATATATATATATATATATATATATATATATATATATATATATATATATATATATATATATATTTCTATGCTTGAATTGTGTGATTTAATACGTTCATTGTGCTTGAACCGAAACATACTATACGCGCGTACAAATGTATAATTAGCAGCGTACAATACGACTTCGAAAACCTATTTTGAAAAGAAAACAAAAAAATGAAAAGAAAAGAAAAAAGAAAAAAACCTTTAGTCCCGGTTCGTATTACCAACCGGGACTAAAGGTGCCGGCCATCGTGGCATGTCAGGAGGCACCTTTAGTCCCGGTTGGTGTTACCCACCGGGACTAAAGGTCCTTCTTTAGTCCCGGTTCCTGACCCGGGACTAAAGGACCCCCCCTTTAGTCCTGGATGCTTGCTCCCGGGTGGGGAACCGGGACTAGAGGGGGTTCCCCACCGGGAGTAAAGCTCGGTTCTCTACCAGTGAGCAAAACAAATCATATGTTTATTTATAAAATCTAGTTGCATAATTATTATTCAAGTTATAGTTTAAACCATGAAAATTTCAGATCGAGTTACATGGTAAACATTGTTAATAACACGTAGATTACATCGTTACGAATCCAACGCAACTTGAATGGGTCAAAATGGAGCTAAAATGAAAAAGTTATGGCCTAAAGAAAACTAGTGGCAAAACTGTAAATAGATGAAAACGTATTTTGAATCTAATCCGAAAGAATCTACGTTTTCAAAAGAAGTAAACATATTCTGAAAATACGCTATGGACTGCAGGTTCTATTTAGCAAAAGATCAAGGGCTCTTTAGCAAAACTACCGTGACGACGGGTTCTATATTTAAAACCCGTGGGGCTCTTTTAGAATTATGCCAGGCGAAGGGGTATAATCAATTATGGTCCGTCGGATTAGATCCGGACAGCCAAGATTGGATCAGGGAAGGAAGAAGGGGGCTGGTCGGCCGATGGCGAGTCCGGGTGGCGGCGCCATGTAACACCCAAAACTTTGCATCACTTTAAAATAGTTGAATTTGATTTATTAGCCTTGTGTGAGCATTTAACATAGGCAAAATAATTCTTTCTATGAAATTAAAATTAGTCTTAGGTCTAAGAACATGTTGCTGCCTACATGCTGATGCATATTTGATTTATATTTGTCTGGTTTTTGTTGCTTGAGAAAAGGTTTTCAAATCCCTTTTGAAAAGCATTTAAACAATTCTGGAAAATAAAAAGGAAAAGGGAAAAGCTTTGCTAGTCACTATTCTTGGCCGAGAGGCCCATTCTTTCTCCTTTTGGCCTACTCAGCCCAGCAGCCCGCGAGCGCCAGCGGCCGCAGCCCGCCTCCCTTCCCTCTCTGTCTCGCTGACGAACGGGGCCCATGTGGCAGGGTCGCCTTCCTCCTCGAACCGGACTCGGGTCGGGCTTGGCACCGACCGAGCCACGCGTATCCTCGCGTCTTGGTGCAACCTGCACACCCTTGCCGCCAATAAAGTGCATAGCGCCGTGTCCGCATCGTTCTTTCGATCTCTGGTGCACCTGCCGCCTCGCCTTTGAGCAACCGCAGCAGCCGTAACCCTAGGTCGCCGCCGCGGAGCTCAATTCGTCGTAGCCGTTGCCTCTTCGTCATCGTAAGCTTGCACAGAAGCCTCGCCTTGATCTCATGAACGTCCCAAAGCCCTTTTTCTTGGATCAACTTTGCTTATTCTGTGATGTCGCCGTGTGTAGTTCACCGCCGACCGTCGTCGCGAGCCTCCCACCGTCCACGACCCATCACCGACTCCATCTTCCTCTTGGGTGAGTGCGGAGCGAGCTCCTCTTTCGATTGGTACCTATCCCGTGTCTTGGGATGGCCAGAATCACCTAAACCAAGTTCGCTGGCGAGATTTCTCATCGCCGGCAATGTTGCGCCGCCGCGGCCACTTCTTCTCCGGCCGGAATGCCGCCCGCGCACCCTTGGCCTAATCTGGTCCATCCAGATTTCATCCAAAGGCCAGGGATCATGGATACCCCTTCGGCAGGAAAACTTCATAAAGAGTCCCTATCCTTTTTCTTATTTGCACCGTAGTCCCTGGCCAACTCAGAAAATCAGAATTTTGGTTTTATTTTAATTCGTCCACTGTTCTAGTTATTTACAGTTTTGCCATTTATTTCAAATGCTTATAAAATGCTCATTTTAACTCCGATTTGATCCGTTCAATTTGCGTTGGATTCGTAATTTCGTAATCTACGTGTTAGTGTCTTTGTTAGCTCAGTTCTAGTTTTTAAATTTCGAGTTCATGTTTAGTACATTAATGGTCTATAGGAAAACTTGGAAAATCCATATCTTGCTCATTTTGGATCCGATTTCGGTGAATTTCGCGTCTATGTGATCGTAGTGACGAGTAGAATGTTTTATACACTTTTCAAACTGTTTTCTTGCTGGTGGTGTATTGTTCTAATTATAGCCCTTTGTTTGCTTCGTGCATGATTGCTCGGATGATTGTATGTTGCTGCTTGGTGTTGTTGATCGAGTTCAGACGGTGAGGTTTACATTGGTGATCAAAAGAACTTCTATGACCAGTAAGACCAGCAAGACTTTCAGGAGAACTTTGATCAAGGCAAGTATAGCTAAGGACCTTCCTTGTTGTCCTATTCATGATGCTCACTAAAATACATATGCATGTGTCTTCCTTGCTACCTATGGTGGGATTTCCTAGATTTTGAATACTCAATTACCTTGTCACCTTGGGAGGTTTGCATTGGGTTGTTCTATTGCTAGTGCAACAATCATGATCTTGAAACTTGATTAATGAATATGCTATAAACATAAACAAGATGACTCTTTAGCAACAGAAGGACTTGTCTTGTAACTGATTATCCGGGATTTAACGTACAGCTGTGAGGGCTATATGGCTCTAGCTCTAGTTACTTGAGAAACCCTTTTCTAGCTGGTTAGAGGTCTACGAGTTGGGTATAGGACAGCCTCTGTCCTGTTGAGCCTAGCTATGGAAGCGGCCTTTATATTATAGGAAGGGGGGTTCCTATATCTGATGACCCTGCGGCCCTGGCCGGTTAGACGAGCTCTTGGGTGGCTTTATATGGTTTCCGGTGTTTTGGGAGTAATTAACCCACTCATTTGGGAAACATGACTCACAGTGAAAGTGTACACCTCTGCGCAGAGTTAACAAACTGGTATACTAGCCGTGCTCACAGATACGAGTGACCTTGGAATACTTACATTAAGGGATAATGACTTTTACTTGTTAAGATGATCATTTATGCTAATTGTTTAAGATATTGATTATTCATGTTCATTGATCATGTGTTATGGGATTATTGCTACCTTGATGTTAATAAATGCTAAACTTGATGATGACTTAAATGCTAACCGCAGTAAACCAGTGTCAGCTATTTGAGCCTCATGAACCCTTAGTTATCTTGTTAAGTACGACATGTACTTATGCCTTGCTTTATCTTTTATGTTGGAAAAATCCCAGATGGGGAACAGATCAAGATTGGATTGAAGATTACCATGATGAGTATTAGGCTTGGTGTCCACCAGTTGACGTCCCTGTTGGAGCTTCCGCAAGAGAGTTATCTTAGCAGCTATTATATCTATGTTTGAGACTATGTGTTGAATATTTATTCGCTATGTAATAAACATTGTGTTGGTACAATTCACAATTTATCCACTTATGTGTGCGACCGTTCCTGAGGTGCACATAAGACTTTTATAAGCTGTCGGTTTTCATGTGTCGGCCACCGTTTGGCCCGAGAAAAGGTCAGGGAGCAAGAGGAGCTCGATGCGAACTCAATGGAGGGTTTGGAAGGAGCTGCGACGACACGGTGGCGAGCCCATGCACGATTCGGCTGATCAGGATCACCGGCAGATCTACGGCGAGCTAGTATCAGCGACAGAGAAGGAGGGAGATGGCACGATCAAGGCTGGTAGCTTCGTTACCTTATTTCGAAGCGCGGCGGGCAGGTCGACGAGTCAACTAGGCAGCGGTTGGATGAATCCCACGGCGACGGAGGCTTTCGAGCTTGTGGCAGCGCTATTTAGGGCACGGAGGCGCGGCGGGCTTGCTTAGAGCAGGATGGAAGGGCGGTGCAGCGCGGCTGGTACTTATGAGGGGCAAGCGGCTTGCGGTACACGCAATTCGGGGATGACTGGAGGAAGGAGAAGCACTAATAAGCGGGTCCCACTGGTCAGAGAGAGAAGAGCGCGGGGTCGGCTGGTCAGTCACGGAGAGAGAGGGGAAAGGAGAGCTCTGCACGTGGGCTTTTGCATTCGCTTGGGTTGGCCCAAGAGTGAGGAAGGGAGGGGAGATAGCGGGCCAGCGGGGAAAGGTGGCCAGCTGGGCTAGAGCTGCTACGGCTGTAGGTGGTGCGCGCGCTGGTGGGCCGCTACGCTGGGGTCGCTTGCTTGGGCCTACAGGTTTGGAAGGGGGAGAAAGGGGCAGGTGAGCGGGCCGAAGAGAGGGGAAGAGCTGGGCCGCTCGGGCCAGAAGAGGAGGGGAAAAGCTTTCTCCTTTTCTTTTATTTTAAAGAAATTTTCAAATCCATTTTTAAAACAATTTGAATTCATTTGAATTTTGGACAAAGCCACTCATATCAATAAATCAAATGCATAGGCTTGTATGCTCAAACATTTTTCTACATCATATGATGAATTTTAATTTAATAAAAACATTCATTTTCCTATGTTTTCATGAGCACAAAAATTCAAAATTAAATCCTTTTTCTCTATTTCAAAAGAAGCAAATTTTAGAGTGTTACAAATACCATGCCTATGGAATTATGTATCTCTTTTGTATTCCCAAATTCCAGAATGCGTCATTAAACCTAGGCTGTTTAGTTATTCTAGCTCAGCTTTGACATGTTTTTGATCGAGTCGATGTTCTTCACCAAGTAATTAACTTGTTTATGAATTTATGAATTTATTAACTCAAATGTCAATTTGATTAAGTTTATGCAACTGTTTTATAATTAAAGTTAACATAGGTTTAGTACTTTGGTATTTTATACATAAATGTTAACATGATTAATTGCTAAGATAAACGTGTTTCTAAATTATAATTTTCTTAGGCTAAACAAGGTCATATAAAACTGGTTTAGATGTTCTCACATGCACCTTTGTTTTGCAAAAGTTAAAGTTGAATATGATTAAATATATGACGATATTTATAAATATAAATAAAACATGATTAGCTTTAACTCAGCTTTTGAAATTATATACGTTTTGATTAATTTGAATTTGTCACACCCCAAAATTTTTAATTTTGGGTTGTGCATAGAAAACACTAATTAAAATAAATATTTGGATATTTGGATAAAATTTTTCAAGTTTCGTTTAGGATAGCGTCAATTAGTTATAGGAAAAATATGAATCTTTAGACTTTTCTGAACTAATTTGATGGGCTATTGCTTGATGTGATGTTTGCTTGTTGCTTCTTTGTGTGTTGAGAGTGAGCAAAATTTTTAAAATGCATTTAGTAGGTCGATTTTCCTTCTTCAGCACGCTTTTATCTTTTTCTACAATCGAATACTTTGTTTCTCAGCTCAAGTTTTCGTTGGGAGCTTCCTAAAATCTTTTCTTTGTAACGCAAATCACACCTTTCAATTCCTCGTCCGTCAATCAATCTCTACAAACTTCTCGAATTTTTTTTTAGCTTTTTCTGGAACTTGTTCCTATTTGTTTGTGAGCATAATTTAATTTTTAGATGCTCCAAATTATCTTACCATGAGCTCCAAATACTTTATTGAGGTTTCTCATGTTGTAAAATGTCTCTGAAAATTTTCCATGAATTTTCAGAGCTTTCAGAGTATTTTTCGTGGCTTAAATAATAATTTTAGACTTTTCTAGAATTATTTTATCATGAAATTAATTAATTCCGAAAATAATAAATCTCTCATTTTTTTCCCAACGCTCAAAGCCAATGTGCAATAATACTAATAAATCCTAAAAGCCCATGTCTCTATTTACTAATGGGCTTTAATGTTTATTTAGACCTATTAGTGTAGGTGGATGGTGCAACGTTAATTAGTATCATATTGTTAGTTGACGTGGATGTGGGGAGTTTTTCTTTCCATATATATGTATTAATCTCTTGGGCAAAGCACACCAAAACTATTATAAAGAAAGCCACTAGTTTAGAAAATCCCTAACATAGTAAATTAGATTTTTCTCCTCTTCTCCTCTCCTGCCGCCGACCCCGCCTCGCACCCTGTACTGTCCCTGTTTCCGCCAAACCAGGTGCCAGCGAACCACGAATACCATCACTGCCGTGTTCAAGATGGACTCTACCACCACGTCCACTCTGGACTCGCACGTCAAGACGTGTATCTTGGCCATGATAAATCCTAGCACTACATATCATGTTTCGCTAATTCCTCATCTATCCTATGCCCTAGCTTCCTCGTGAGCCACCGCCGCGGCATCCCATGCTATCTTCCAGCCGCCAGACATGCCCGGCCGTGTATGTACATCTCCAGCTAGCATGTTGCCGAAGCCATTGTTGGCCGCTTGACTTGTCCATCGACGACTGCTGTCGGTTCGTCCTGCTCTCGACGTCGCAGTTTTGCTGCCGGGCCACACGGTACGCTATCCATCTCCACCTTTTGTCCGTTCATCGATCTGTGCATGTCAACTCCGATCATCATCAGTGTTCCATCTGTTGCTTGACGGCATGCCTCCGTCCAGCTGCCAAGGCGACCATGCACCAGTCCATCTGCTTCCAGCCTTGAAGTTCAGCAAGCAAGCAAGTTCGTCATTCACCTGGAATTCTGAAAGAAAACAAGGGCCATGGATGCGTACACACAAGCAAGTAAATTACCCCATGCACTGCAGCAGAAGCAATTGGCCAATGGGAGAATATCTGTCGGCACTTTTATTTTCATGTAAGCTCTTTATCTATCCACCTTCAATCCTTCACTGTTTTCACATCTAAATTCCGTTTTAGTTCAATCCTGTTGTGATGCGCTAGTGGTGACGTGATCTGCATGTTAGTGTCGACGTTTTTCGTGTCACATATTTTCCCGTATATAGTTGAATATTAATTTGATTAATTAGCGTACAACTAGTTTTATAACTAAAATCAATATAGACTTTGTACTCTGGTGTTTTATATACAAATATTAATAATTGCTAACATAAATGTGTTTTTGAATTATAATTTGTTTAGCTCGAACCCAGGTTATATGGAAATTGAGTAGGTGCTCTCACATGCCCTTTTATTTTTGCAAAGTAATGTTTAATTTGCTTTATAATTAAAAGCAATATATGCTTATACGACGCTCTTTTACAAATAAATGTTAAATTCATTAATTCCAACATAAATATGTTTTCATTAATTATAATTTGGTTAGTTTAAACATGCTACATATATTTCAATTAGATGCTCCCATATATTTATTTCTTTTGCAAAGTAAATTTTAAATGACTTTAATAGTATGTGGCATTTTTGTAAATAAATAAAACCTGACTAGTTTTAAACCTGGTTTTTCAACTTGATACATGTTGACTAATCTAAATTAAAATTCTTCACATGATTTTACTAATTTAAATAAATCAAGCTAGTAGTGGTTTCTTTTCTGCTATAGTATAAAAATCCCGGTAGTTGTTTCTTTTAACCATAGACCCGTTTTCGGCGTTTCTTGCGTTTTCGATACTGTAGCCTTAGCTCTCTTTTAGTACGTCGTTTTACCTTGTGTGGTGTACTGTTCTTAGTTGCTTTTATCTATTGCTTGTATGTTTGCCTAGGCATGGTGTTTGCTATGGGTAGAAAGAGAACCGTACATGAGCCCTGGAGACTAGAAGCTGTAGAATAGAAGACCAAAGGATCTTTGAGGAGTTGGTTATATTGACTAAAAAGCAAGTTCAAGGCAAGTATAGCATGAGATCTTCCTTGTTGTCCTATACACCTTTAATCATTTAATTCATATTGTATGTATCTACCTTGATTACCACTAAGGATATCCTAGCTTTGTACTTATACCTTGTCACCTATGTGTTTATGCATTGGGTAGAGTATGATGCTAGTGCTCAATTAAAGACTATGATCTTGTAACTTGACTAATTGAATATGCAATAAACACTAAAAGATGTTTTTTAGCAACAAGAAACAAGGGGGCTAGAGCATAGTTTTTGTGATGCTCTAGATTTCTCTCCCTAAGGACTTATCTATAAGTAGTCACCGGGACTTACAGTACAACCATGAGTGCTACAAGGCTCTGGCTTTAGTCAAGTATGAGGACCTTTTCTAACTTGTTAGTGGTTACCTTTATGGCGCAAGAGGGGTGTGTTCTGGATGGGTGTAGTGTGGCCTCTGTTCCTAAGAGTACTTCTGCGTGAGTGTGCCTTTCAAAAGGGGGCTCTACATTCGCAGGGCACAGAAACCTAGCGGCCCTAACTTGTTAGACAAACCTTTGAAAGACTTCATAGTGAACCCTGCTGACCTTCCTTGGTAGTGGGTCAAGAGGATGGCCGCCTCGGGCGAAAGGGTAAATCATGGCTCATGGTGAAAGTGTACAACCTCTGCAGAGTGTAAAACTGTTATAACAGTCGTGCTCACAGTCACGAGCAGCCTTGGAACTCTTACGGAATAGATGATCACTAATGATAATTTGTTTATGCTATTCATTATTCATGTTTACCTGATCATGTGGTTATTTGGGGCTGATGTTAAACTTGTTGCTACTCAATTGTTTAAAATTATGACTCACTAAAAGCTAATCGCAGTAAACCAGTGTCATCCTTTTGAGCCTCATGAACCCCATATTATATTTGCTGAGTACGACATGTGCTCACCCTTGCTATTTTCCCCACACCTCAGTCTGTAGTAAAGTTGCTCGGAAGATTGACGAGGACACAAAGGAGTTCCTAGAAGATTGATAGGAGTGCTAGGCGTATGTTACCCCCAGTCAGCCATCCCCGTGATGAATAGTCTGAAGATTAGTTACCGTTACGTGATACTTTGATGTAAGTGTTAATATAGCTATGTATACGTTATTTTATAACATTGCTTCTGATACAATTCATTTTGTTGTTGTATGTGTGGACTTCCTGGGCACACATATGGCAAATCTGGTTTTGTCTTTAAAACTGGGTGTGACAGAATTAATATTACTCACATAGTTTTTCTTAGTCAACATAAATCAAGCTTGTAGTTGTTTCTTTTATAATATAAAACTCTCGATAGTCGTTTCTTGTTAACGGTAGTTCCGCTCTCGGCATTTCTTTTGATCTTGTGACTGTAGTAACGAGCTCTCTTTTAGTATGTTGTTTTCTCCTATATGGTGTACTGTTCTTAGTTATTTTTATTTGTTACTTGTATGTTTGCCTATGCGTGATGATTGTTACGAGTAGAATGAGAACTGCCGGTGAGTGTTGGAGATCAGAAGTTGATGACCAGAAGCAAAGTATGAGAAAGTTTGAGGAAGCGTATAAGGCAAGTATAGCATGGGGTCATCCTTGATATCTATTCACCTTTAATCACTTAATTCATGTGCATGTGTCTACCTTTTCACGGTAAGGATATCCTAGTCTTTTGTACCTTGTACCATGTCACCTATGGGTTTATGCATTTGGGTTGTATGATGCTAGCGCTCAATTAAAGACCTTGATCTTACAACTTGACTAATGGAATATGCAATAAACACTAAAAGATGATTTTTAGCAACAAGGAATAAGGGGCTAGAGCATAGTTTTTGTGATGCTCTAAATTCCTCCCCTTAAGGAGTTATCTGTAAGTGATCAACCGGGACTTACATTACAACCATGAGGGCTACATAGCTCCAGCTTTAGTCAAGTATGAGGACCTTTTCTAACTTATTAGTGGTTACCTTTATGGCACAAGAGGGGTGTGTTCTGGGTTGGGTGTAGTGCGGCCTCTGTTCTTAAGTGTATAGCCTACACATAATGTGCCTTAGGAGAGGGAAGCTCTACATTCGCAGGGCATAGAAACCTACCGGCCCTAACTTGTTAGACGAACCTTTGAAAGACTTCATAGTGAACCCTACCGACCTTCCTTGGTAGTGGGTCAAGAGGCTGATCACCTTGGACGAAAGGGTAAATCACGGCTCATGGTGAAAGTGTACAACCTTTGCAGAGTGTAAAACTGGTATATCAGCCGTGCTTACGGTCACGAACAGCCTTAGAACTCTTACGGAATAGATGATCATTAATGGTTAATTGTTTATGCTATTCAGTATTCATGTTTACCTGATCATGTGTTTATATGGGCTTATGATAAATTTGACGGTACTCAATTCCTTAAAATTATGACTCACTAAAAGCTAAGCGCAGTAAACCAGTGTTAACCTTTTGAGCCTCATGAATCCCATGTTATATTTGCTGAGTATGACATGTGCTCACCCTTGCTATTTCTCCCACACCCCAGACTCTAGGAAAAGTTCCTCAGAAAATTGATGAAGACAACGAAGGAGTTCTTAGGATACTGTCAGAAGTGCTTGGCATACAGAGCCCACAGTCAGCCGTCCCTGAGAAGAATGGAGCCTGAAGATTAGTTACCATTCCATGATACTCTGATGTAAGTGTTAATATAGCTATGTATACATTATCTAATAACATTGTTTCTGATATCCTCTGTTCTGTCGTTGTATGCGTGGACTTTCTGGGCACACATATGGCAAGCCTGATTTTGTTCTTAAAACCAGGTGTGCTAGTCTTTCTAGTCATCTGATCACTCCTCATGAGCCGTCCAATTTTCCCCCAACCATAGTAAAAATTCTCAAGTTGATATTTTAATAAAAAAATCAAATAGAACTAAAGTTAATTGTATTAATAAAACATAGGATATAATCTATCAACCCTAACAAAATAGATACACTTACGCCGGACTACCTATAAAAGAGGTGTGACAGTCTAAAGAATGAGACAATTTTGGTCAACTACACCGAAACAATAAACCATTTGTTTGGCATTTGTCTTGTTATTTCCTTGTTCATCCATTGAAGATAACTCAACAAAATCCTTAAATTTGCATCTAAATCAACCATGTCTATAATTATGAATGACAATTCAATGTAACCCTCAAAATTTATACCTAAACTATCCATCTGAGCCATTATGAAAGATAATTTAAAACAATCTCCTAATATTTTTATATATTACTCACATCTACCAGTACAAAAGATAATGTAAAATAACTACTAAGTTTGCATTCAAATTATCATATATGCCATTATGAAAGGTAACATAAAGTAAATATCGACCTTAAGCCATTATAAAAAATTAAATAAAAATATATCTCAAATCCTCATCTAATTAATAAATAAATAAATTATGAAATATCGTCCAATATTCATAAAGTACTATATGTATATGTTAAGTTAAAAGCAAGCAAAATTATGCATTCCCTCATGTAGACCAGACAAATATGTATGCATGAGGATAAATATTTATTTTAATAACATATGAAATGTCCCTTAACAACACATATCAATGATATTGATAATTCACTTAAAGTTATATTGACACTCTACAATAATAAATATTTAAGTCATTATTTTAAATAAGTTTATACATTTTGACTAATATACTAATATTCCTAATTTAATTTTAAACAGTCTATATTATATAAAATAATAATACTACACATAACGTTTTGATATAATGAAATGCGACATCTTAAGTGTGGTGGTGCGAGCTGAAATGACTATTTATGTCGTTGTCAAAATTAACAGGCAGCCTTGGACCCATAATTTTTTTAATAAAATAAAAAACCTAAAGTTTGAATAAAATATACAATAAGAACTAGAGTTTTAACTTAAAAAATGTTTGTACATTACACAATTCTATTAATATTAATATATTAAAATTTGATTAAAGAAAATATATGTACATCAAGTACACATGTATGTATAAAATATATATATATATATATTTGTGTTTTAGTAACCATGAAAAGATGTTATTAATGACTCATATACTAATGATACTAACAAGTTTTTTAAAATTATATTAATGACCATGACATATAATTCATAAATGTTTTTGCCTTAGATATTTATACATTCTAACTAAAACGTTCGATATGTCTATATTGATTATATAAGCATTATTGCACATATAATTTCTTGAAATAATTCAAACATCTTGAGAAGTGGGGGAGGTTAGTGCATACCACATGTAGCTAGGCCTCCTTTGAAGTAAACAATCATTATAAGACTTGGATATTAATGTCCTCTCTAGGTTAGCACCTCTACGCCATCCATGATCAGATCAAGCTCTACCATCGATCTTAATTGATGTAGTGCCGGTTTTAATTAAATGTTATTCATGCCATCGTAGTCCTTAATAGTGTAGTTTATGGCCTAACATATCCTTATTTTTAAAAGTACAAAGGAGAGTTAATAAAATATACAATAAGCACAAGAGTTTCAATTTAACTTGAGACTATAAAATAAGTAGCAATTAATAAGATTATAATTCAAGAATGAAAACTTAGATTCATGGCGTCATAAGATATGAGCTGTAATAACAGCCACCACAGTTTAATCTAATCTTTCAAATAAATGCGTATTAAAAATAAACAGAGGTGCTATGAAAAGGAACAAACTATAGATATGGATGACTAAACATATGGTTATCACAACTAGATAGAGAGTACAAAGTATCTATTGTGTCTATTGGGTTAAAAATGAACAAAGTGTAAAATGTGTAATTTAAGATAAGTAACTTTTATTAGTTTGAGGTATTAAACAATGACTAATGCTTGCATCTCCTAATATTCTATCCCGTGTGAGAGCCCGGGTTAGAGGACTAATTTATATTTGCAAGTGAATTAACCTTCTAGTTTGTTATATATCCACACAGTTTAATTCATGAAGAGGGATATCCAACATGCCCATATACTAGACAAAGTCAGCCATACTGGAACACAAAACAACGGAAGAAAATAAAACACACAACCGTAGAATCAAATTAATGTTACATTATTTCTTGTGCCACACAGTGATCTCTCAATCATGCTAATGACAATTCTGCACATACGTGTAAATCTAGATTCAAATAAAAGTTAATTGTATGAACTAATTTTTATTAGTTAATATATATTAAATAAATAGGGTTTTCTATTGCTTAAGTATCTCAATGTTAGCCCATGTGGGAGCATGGGTTGATGGACTAGTTAGTCCTAATTAAGTGTTTTAGGTGTTCATGTGTTAGCACAAACAAAGCCAAGCACCAGCAATGCCCAAGGCACCATGTTGCTTTGGCTCGCTGTGGCCTTGCACCTAGGACTTGCATGGTTGGTGCCTCTAGCAAACCAAGCCAAAAATTGGCTATGGCTAAACGTGGGCAATGCCGAAAGCATGGATGAAATTTTGATGTTTGTTTCAAAGTCATACCAAAACTAGGCGAAAGTCACAAAAAATATTTTTTTGGACTATAGCATGCCAAATTTTGCCACACTCTGAGTATGACGTGTAGCACCTACATGCCATTATTATGTCTTCTCTTCTTTGAAATATAGCCATATGAGACCTTATCGAGAAAATCATAATGAATACAGAAGTGAAAAGAAATAGACACTAGTATTTAAAGTTTGATAATTCAAAAAATAGAACCACTTGCAACAAATGAAAGAGCACCTCAGCTGCAAAATGAAACCTGTGATCAAACACGTACACACCTAAAAAATCATGAATCCTGCAAAGTTGATGCCCGATCCACATCTGAGGGGCTGGTGATGAGTGATGACTTGATGAAGACATAGACCAACTGACCTGGCATGCATGCACCGCAATTATTGATTGAGCAGTGCCTAGTACAATCAACAGTGGATTGGAGAGCTACAGCCGTTCATAATGAAATTAAATAGGGGGACCATCTGGTAGTTGAAGGAGGCTCCAACTGCGTGGAACTATCCAACGAAATATCACATGGTGTGCTTGCACATGTATTTTGTTAACTAGGACATCATCAGTGCTTTCACACTGCCTATAATCTTTTAAGACATAAGTATATATCAGAGTTCATATTATACCTATAGCTAATAAAAAATACATATATTAATATAGCTATGTATACGTTATTTAATAACATTGCTTCTGATACTATTCATTTTGTTGTGGTATGTGTGGACTTCCTGGGCACACATATGGCAAATCTGGTTTTGTCTTTAAAACTGGGTGTGACAGAGTTAATATTACTCACATAGTTTTTCTGAGTCAACATAAATCAAGCTTGTAGTTGTTTCTTTTATAATATAAAACTCCCGATAGTCGTTTCTTGTTAACAGTAGTTCCCCTCTCGGCGTTTCTTTTGATCTTGTGACTGTAGTAACGAGCTCTTTTTAGTATGTTGTTTTCTCCTATATGGTGTACTATTCTTAGTTGTTTTTATTTGTTACTTGTATGTTTGCCTATGCGTGATGATTGTTACGAGTAGAATGAGAACTGCCCGTGAGTGTTGGAGATCAGAAGTTGATGACTCGAAGCAAAGTATGAGAAAGTTTGAGGAAGCGTATAAGGCAAGTATAGCATGGGATCATCCTTGATATCTATTTACGTTTAATCACTTAATTCATGTGCATGTGTCTACTTTGTCACCGTAAGGATATCCTAGTCTTTTGTACCTTGTACCATGTCACCTATGGGTTTATGCATTTGGGTTGTATGATGCTAGCGCTCAATTAAAGACCTTGATCTTGTAACTTGACTAATGGAATATGCAATAAACACTAAAAGATGCTTTTTAGCAACAAGGAATAAGGGGCTAGAGCATAGTTTTTGTGATGCTCTAAATTTCTCTCCTTAAGGAGTTATCTGTGAGTGATCAATCGGGACTTACATTACAACCATGAGTGCTACATAGCTCGAGCTTTAGTCAAGTATGAGGACCTTTTCTAACTTGTTAGTGGTAACCTTTATGGCGCAAGAGGGGTGTGTTCCAGGTTAGGTGTAGTGCGGCCTCTGTTCTTAAGTGTATAGCTTGCGCATAATGTGCCTTAGGAGACAGAAGCTCTACATTCGCAGGGCATAGAAACCTAGCGGCCCTAACTTGTTAGACGAACCTTTGAAAGACTTTATAGTGAACCCTGTCAACCTTCCTTGGTAGTGGGTCAAGAGGCTAATCACCTCAAACGAAAGGGTAAATCACGGCTCATGGTGAAAGTGTACAACCTTTGCAGAGTGTAAAACTGGTATATCAACGGTGCTTACGGTCACGAACGGCCTTGGAACTCTTACGGAATAGATGATCATTAATGGTTAATTGTTTATGCTATTCAGTATTCATGTTTACCTGATCATGTGTTTATATGGGCTTATGATAAATTTGATGGTACTCAATTCCTTAAAATTATGACTCACTAAAAGCTAAGCAAAGTAAACCAGTGTTAACCTTTTGAGCCTCATGAATCCCATGTTATATTTGCTGAGTACGACATGTGCTCACCCTTGCTATTTCTCCCACACCCGAGACTCTAGGAAAAGTTGCTCAGAAAATTGATGAAGACAACGAAGGAGTTCTTAGGATACTGTCAAAAGTGCTTGGCATACAGAGCCCACAGTCAGCCGTCCCTGAGAAGAATGGAGCCTGAAGATTAGTTACCATTCCACGATACTCTGATGTAAGTGTTAATATAGCTATGTATACATTATCTAATAACATTGTTTCTGATATCCTCTATTCTGTCGTTGTATGTGTGGACTTTCTGGGCACACATATGGCAAGCCTGATTTTGTTCTTTAAATCGGTGTGACAGACTTTCTAGTCATCTGATCACTCCTCGTGAGCCGTCCAATTTCCCCCCAACCATAGTAAAAATTCTCAAGTTGATATTTTAATAAAAAAATCAAATAGAACTAAAGGTAATTGTATTAATAAAACATAGGATATAATCTATCAACCCTAACAAAATAGATACACTTACGCTGGACTACCTGTAAAAGAGGTGTGACAGTCTAAAGAACGAGACAATTTTGGACAACTACACCGAAACAATAAACCATTTGTTTGGCATTTGTCTTGTTATTTCCTTGTTCATCCATTGAAGATAACTCAACAAAATCCTTAAATTTGCATCTAAATCAACCACGTCTATAATTATGAATGACAATTCAATGTAACCCTCAAAATTTATACCTAAACTATCCATCTGAGCCATAATGAGAGATAATTTAAAACAATCTCCTAATATTTTTATATATTACTCACATCTACCAGTACAAAAGATAATGTAAAATAACTACTAAGTTTGCATTGAAATTATCATATATGCCATTATGAAAGGTAACATAAAGTAAATATCAACCTTAAGCCATTATAAAAAATTAAATAAAAATATATCCCAAATCCTCATCTAATTAATAAATAAATAAATTATGAAATATCGTCCATGTTGTAACACGACGTCCGAGAGTGGCGGAGACCTACGCGACCAGCAGTTCGCAGAGACATCTCCGACCAACTACCTGAGCAAAGGCCCCGCTACCACGCCTCTAGACCCAGAAAGATGATGGTTTCTCAGACTGCTTGCAGGACGTTGCCGGTAACCCTGGCGCAGCCTTCGCCCAGCTAGCTCGTAGGCATCTCCGGGCGGAGGGGGCGGAGGCCGCCCCGCTGCAAGGCTAATCAAGTGCCAACGTTACCTACGTGTGTGTGTAGGTAACTAGAGGAAGGCGCTCATGGACGGCGCGGGCGCGCTGGTTCGGCCTCCGCTCCTAGGGGCAGAGACCCAAGCAGGAGGACGGCAATACTGGGCATCGGGGGTCTACGGCCTTGGCGTCCTAGGGGCGGAGACCAACGGTGGAGGCCCAAAGGCCCATCGCCGAATCCTAAGGCCTGATGGGCCGGCTGATCGCACAGGCCCAGTACCTGAGGGCGACATGACAAGATTACCCCCGAGAGGAAAAGCGAGTGGTGGAATATACCGAGAATGTACTATAGAAGTTGAAGGGTACTATTGTAAACTCTGTAAAAGTGGTAGTTGAGCCCTATAAATAGGGAACACTTGTAACAATACGCCAGGTTGGTGAATGAATTAATGAAACCCTAGTTTTATGTGCCATTTCCCTACACGGCCGCTTGTCGTGTCTGTTTCCCGAGCCTTCGCCTGAGGGCAGCGCTTGGCGGGCGGAGGCCTCTACCTCCTCCACATTGTCTGAGACTGCAAGTCTCAACATTGGCGCCCACCGTGGTTTGGCCAAGGCAAACCAACGATGGCAGGGAAAAGAAAAACCACCACCAGAACAGCAACGACCACGGGTCAGAGAGGAAGGCCTTGGTGCACCACTCGTAGCACCTACACAACCTTGCCAGCGGAGGATGACACCAGCGTAGATGCCCAGGGTCAACCACCAAAACCCCAAGATCCAGAGATTCAAGATCCGGAGGCCCAACCAAACTCAGCCACAACACTCGAGCAAGAACTGCAACAGTTGCAAGCACAGTTGCAAAGAGCGCAACAAGAGAGGGACAGAATGGCAGCAGCATTCGTAGCTAATCAGCAAGCTATTCAAGCGTCAGCACAAGCAGCAGAAATAAGGCAGCAGCTGGCAATCCTACATGCTGAGATGCTAAGTATGCAGCATGTAGTACCAGCGTCAACCTCCACAATCCCAGCCTCCGCAGCAACACCAACTGCAACCATACCTCCGCTAGTGATCAGCCCGACCATGATGCCATCTTAGGTGATGCGGAGACCTCTCGATCCCAAGTCCCCACTATCTGAAGGCATACAACAATCGCCATGGCCAACGGCGTACAAGCCAATCACACTACCAAAGTTCAACGAAAAGACATACCCCCATCAGTTCATTATGAGTTACGAGGCAGCAGTAGCCTCCGCCAGCGGAGACGACGCCGTCCTGGCAAAGTCATTTGTTATTGCTGCCGAAGGTGACGCGTTGGCTTGGTATTCCATGCTCAAACCAAGCACGGTATATTCTTGGGAAAACCTCCGGGACAAGATATTGGCAAATTTCAAGGGGCTAACAGCACAGTCGCTGACATCCACAGATCTGTTCCAGTGCAAGCAAATGCAGGGAGAGACACTACACGACTACTTCCGGAAATTCGTGCAACTAAAGGCGAAGGCACCAGACGTCCCAGACGAGATCGCCATTGAAGCAGCGATCAAGGGCCTCCGAATCGGGCCGTTCGCAGCACACCTAGCAAGAAAGAAACCAACTTCCATACAGTAGTTATACGACGAGTTTGAGAAATACTGCAGATCAGATAATGACCTCCAGAAAAGGCTGAAGGAGTAGGGTCAAAACAGACAGCAAACACAGCAGCAAAAACTCTTAGAAGAGCTATACGAACCAGAATGCATCAAATCAGAAACCAGTCCAGGGGCAAGTGCTCAGCATCGAGGGCCAACCTTACCCCGAACAAGGGCAACTGGCAGCGCCAGCAGGGCCGAAGACCCAGACCAGGAACCAAGGTCGGCAAGGTTACCAAGGCAAAAACTGGAACAAAAATCACAAGCAGAAACAACACAGGCCATATTGCGTTTTTCACGGCAAAAGCGCATGGCATAGCACCAAAGATTGTCCGGAGATAAAAGAAACACAGGAAAGGATGAAGAACAAGCAGACTGCCAACCTCCAACACAGCAGAGCGCAAGAGAGGTCAACACCACCTACACAACTGGCCACCAGCAGTACTGCCCAATGTACCCAGCGCTAAACACAAACCAAATACATCCCTCCACACTAGCCTCTGCCTATTACCCAAACTTCCTACCAGCATGGCGGTCAGCGCCTTCGCAACCGCCTCCGGTGGGTAACTACAGGTCGGAGGCAAGCCTGACCTACATAAACCCAAAACCTCCCCACATAACCTACCTCAAAACAAACCCACCGCCATAAAACCAAAGCAGGTTTGACCATCCACCGCAACAGCAGCACATGCAGCAACTGCCTCTGCCACCACCTCACAACCAACTCCTAACACCAAAAAATGAGCCAAACCCAGAAAACCAAATCAACCTCCATGGACCGCTAACAACAATAGGCATGATACTACCAATCACCGGAGGATCATCAATGGAGTTTCAAACGAAAAAGCAGAAAAAGGATCACCTCCGCCTGGTAAACAACGTAGCAGTCCAAGGCCCAGCAAAATACACAGATTGGTCCAGAGTCCCAATCACCTTCATAGAAGATCTCTAGCTAGAAAGCTACCCTCACACAGATGCAATGGTAATCAAGACCAACATAGCAGCATGGGAGATAAGCAGAGTGTTGATTGACACCAGCAGTTCAGCGAACATCATCTTTGCAAATACCTTCGACCAAATGAAGCTCAGCAGGAATCAACTACAGCCCTCTAAATCACCTTTGATAGGATTCGGAGGCAAGCAGATACAAGCACTAGGAAAGATATCACTCCTAGTGTCATTTGGAACCCAAGCAAATGCTAGAACCGAGTACATAACCTTCGACGTCGTCGATCTGTATTACCCATACAATGCCATCTTGGGCAGAGGATTCACAACCAAATTCAACACAGCCCTGCATATGGCCTACCTGTGCATGAAAATACCAGCACTCCATGGTATTATCATAGTCCGAGGCAGCCAAAAAGAAGCAAGAAACATAGAAAAACCAATCTACAGAGCCCAAAAAAACATCAACGCAGTCGAGTCGGCAGACAAAGAACTAGAGCCTCCGGATATGCCTAGAGGAAAAATAGATATGGCAGGTCAAGAAGAGACAAAGGTGACCCCTCTAGAAAAGGAGTTACCAGACAGAAAAGTAACAATCAGCTCAGAATTGAGCAAAGCAGAGGAGGAAGAGCTCATGGAAACTCTAGTAAAAAACAAAGACATCTTCGCCTGGTCAGCCTCCGACCTATAGGGAGTCAGTAGGGACATCATATAGCATGAACTGGATATCAATGAAAACATGAGGCCAAGAAAGCAAAAATAGAGAAAAATGTTGGAGGACAGGATCCTAGCAGCAAAGGCAGAGGTGCAAAGGTTGCTAGATGCAAAAGTCATCAGGGTAGTCAAGTATTTAGAATGGCTTGCAAACGTAGTACTGGTACCAAAAAAGAACGGCAAAATGAGAATGTGCATAGATTTCACAGATCTGAATAAAGCTTGCAAAAAAGACCCTTTCCCATTGCCAAGAATAGATGCCTCTGTCGACAAGGCAGCTAGATGCCAGAGGTTTTCTCTCCTCAACTGTTTCTCTAGGTATCACCAAATCTGGATGAAAAAAGAAGATGAAGACAAGACAAGTTTGACCACTCCATTTGGGACACATTGCTACACCAGAATGCCAGAGGGCCTCAAAAATGCCAGAGCAACCTTTGCCAGAATGACAAAGGAAGTTTTGGGCTCACAACTAGATAGAAACATCATAGCCTACGTCGACGACATAGTGGTCATGAGCAAGAACAAGGATGATCATGTCTCCGACTTATAGGAGACCTTCGCCAACCTCAGGACAGCTAGCCTCTGCCTCAACCTAGAAAAATGTATATTTGGAGTTACAAAAGGGAAGATGCTCGGATACATCATAAGCAGCGAAGGCATCAAAGCAAACCTAGACAAAACTAGAGCAATAATGACAATGGCAGAACACAAAAACAAGAAAGAAGTGCAAAAGCTGACGGGAAGAATAGCAGTGCTCAACAGATTCATCTCAAAATCAGCAGAATGCAGCCTCCCCTTCTTCCAAGCCCTGAGGGGCGGAAACAACTTTGAGTGGGGGTCCAAGCAGTCGGAGGCATTTCATAACTTGAAAGAGTATCTAGCAAACTCACTGGTGGTCTCCGTCCTAGAATCGGACAGCCACCTATTGCTATATGTGGCGGCCTCCGACCATGCAGTCAGCGCAGTCTTAGTTCACGAGCTGGCAAAAGAATCAGGCAAAACTCAAAAACCAGTTTATTTTATCTTAGAAGCACTGTCCGGAGCCAAGCTAAACTACACTGAGGTAGAAAAAGTTGCCTTCACAGTGCTGATGGCATCAAGAAAACTAAAGCATTATTTCCAAGCCCACGAAATCTCAGTTCCAACATCGCTGCCACTGCAAGACTTGCTCAGAAACAAAGAAGCCTCTGGCAGAATAGGCAAATGGGCTATAGAGCTATCATAGTTTGGTATCTCGTATGTCCCCAGAACAGCAATCAAATCACTAGCACTAGCCGATTTTGTAGTAGATTGGACACCTCCGACAAAGCCCAAGGTACAACCAACCACTCAAGGCTGGATAGCATTCACGGATGGAGCCTAGGGCCAAGCCAGAGTAGGAGCCTCCGCCGTCCTAACGGCACCCTCCGGCATCAGACTGAAATACGCAGCAAGGCTAGAGTTCAAATCAACAAACAACATAGCAGAATATGAAGGCCTGATCCTAGCGCTCAGTAAAGCAAAGGCCCTAGGGGCAAAAACATTGATAGTCAAAATAGATTCTCAAATGGTTACTAGCCAAGTAGAGAAAGAATACACAGCAAGAGAGCCAGAACTCATCAAATACCTATCCGTTGTTAGAAATTTGGAGCGGAGATTCGAGGGCTTCACCTTGAAGCACATCCCAAGATCAGAAAATGCAGAGGCAGATGAACTAGCAAAAGCTGCGGCAAACAACCTGCCACTGCCACCAAACACTTTTTACCAGATCTTGAAGTCTCCGGCAATTGCGGAGACATCTAAGGCACCTAAGCCCATACTACACCTGCAAAATGAAGATTGGAGAAAGGCGATAACAGAATTCTTAGAAGGCAAAACAACCGAAGAAGATGAAGCAAAAGCAGCAATAATACAGGCCAGGGCAAGAAATTACACAATCATAGATGGTGTACTATACAAGAAAGGAGTAGTCTAGCCTCTCCTCAAATGTATATCGCAGAGCGAAGGCATAGAGTTGCTTCAAGAAATACACTCAGGAATTTGCGGGTCACACATTGGCTCTAGAGCATTATCAGCAAAGGCAATAAGGCAAGGCTTTTGTTGGCCAACACACATACAAGATGCAGAGCAGACAGTCAGAACATGCAAAGCATGCCAAACATTCTCTCCCGGGTAGTCAAAACCATCGTCGGAGACCCAGCTTATACCTCCGACATGGCCTCTACAAAGATGGGGTATGGACCTGGTTGGCCCATTACCACCATCCCAAGAAGGAAACAGATTCACAGTAGTGGCAGTAGAATATTTTACAAGATGGATAGAAGCAAGGCCGCTGGCGAAGATAACCTCAGAAACTGTCAAAAAATTCTTCTAGCAAAACATCATTTGCAGATTCGGTGTACCGAGGATTCTGACAGTAGACAATGGAAAACAATTCGATTCAGAGAACTTCAAAGAATTCTGCAAAAGCATTGGGACAAAACTAGCCTTCGCCTCAGTATACCACCCAGAGTCCAATGGTGCTGTGGAAAGAGCAAATAGAATAGTGTTTTCAGCAATATCAAAAACATTGCTGGGCCTAGGCAAAGGAAAATGGGTAGATGAATTACCCAGAGTGATTTGGTCACACAATACATCTATCTCAAGAACAATAGGATTCACACCATTCAAATTGCTTTATGGAGAAGAGGCCATGATGCCAGAAGAAATCAAGCACGAAAGCCTCCGCACAACGAGACAACTAATGTTGCAAGATGAAGAATATGCAAAAGAAACAATAGAAGCCATAAGACTAGAAGCAGTCGAAAACATTGCAAAATATCAGTACCAAACCAAGAAGTGGAGAGACTCTCAGGTGGTAAGGAAAGACATAAAACACGGAGACCTCATACTCAGAAGAAAACCCAACGCACAACTTGCTGGCAAACTGCAGCCGAAATGGGAAGGCCCATACACAGCAACAGCAGTAGGCCGCCCGGGCTCTTTCCACTTGACTGACAGCGAAGGTATCACGACAACCCACACCTAGAATATTGATAGCCTCTGTAGATACTACATCTAGGCAATGTACCAAAGGGCAACCTCCGCAAATAATAAGCGGAGGCCTCTCCGTTCATTTAGCTTTCAGCTCTTTTTTCTTCAACCCAAAAAATGTAAAAGAGCCTGTACTCTTTTCCTCATGGGGGAACTCCAAGCGGAGGTGAGGTTTTTAATGAGGCAGGCTTAATGTAAAAATCCTCTAGAAGTATAAAGAGGTAATTCCGCAAAATAACGCTTGAAAAGTTCAAAACCGAAAGCGGCCAGCTCTGGCGCCGCAATATTCGATGAACAAAAATAAGCACATGTCCTTTCAAAGCGCCGGCCACAGGCATTGGCAATTTGAAATGACCTCTATAGCCAAATAGGCCTTTGACCTTGATAAAGACCTGCCCAAATTCAGGCATCAAGGCAAAAACAAACTTGGCCAAACAGGCCTCCGACCTTGACGAAGACCTGTCAAAATTCTGGCATCAAGGCAAAAACAACCTTGGCCAAACAGGCCTCCGACCTTGACGAAGACCTGAACAAATTCAGGCATCAAGGCAAAAACAACCTTGGCCAAACAGGCCTCCGACCTAGATGAAGACCTGAACAAATTCAGGCATCAAGGCAAAAACAACCTTGGCCAAACAGGCCTCCGACCTTGACGAAGACCTGAACAAATTCAGGCATCAAGGCAAAACCAACCTCGGCCAAACAGGCCTCCGACCTTAACAAAAAACCACCCCAAGCATCAGGGGCAACACCATTATGGCGCTAGAACCAGGAAGAAGGTATCTGCCATCGAAAATAACAAAACGAGGAAAAGGTCTGACAAAACCCTATCACTTAGGCACTAGGCCTATTTACTTCAAAATATCTCAAAAGGCAAGAATAATTCAAGCAAGATATAGGCCATTAAAGCCAAGATACGTTCCAACAAACAACGTACCAAAAATTTAACAACCAAAAGCCACCACCCCGCTATAAAAACAGGTTCCCCCCATGCCCTTAAAACCTCAGTCAGCAGAAGGCGCAAGGGGGAAGAAGGCAGAGCACAAGCACAAGCCACAGCAACGACCATGGAGGCAGGGGTCTCCTTAGATATCTAAGTCGGCCGTAGATATTGTACAAAAACTCGTAAAATCAGAGGCACCAGAAAACGGTCGGAGGCAGTGGGAAAAGAGACAGGAACTACGGCAAGGTGATGAACAGCGCAGGCCTACAGAAGAAGGGGGATATCGCACGAAATCTCGTAACATCCCCCTGACGCTGAAGACCTAACCTGTGATCTCCACAAATGAAACATGTCCCACGGGTGTGCAGCGTCAGAGGCCCATACTACTAGACAGCTAAAACAACCAGCTAAAGAAATACCAAAAGTCTCCACCGTCTGCACAAGCTGCGCCAAACCTCCTATCGGATCACACACCGATTCAACAAGCCTCGCCAGGCGGACTTCAAGTACGCCTCCACCGGCCAAAAAACTGCCAACACTTCTACCCCGGCCATCAAGCAAGCACAGAGAAGGAGAGAACATGGGGCGGAGGTCCTGGCCACCACCTCTGTATCGCGCACGTTCACCCAAGCAAAGAACCATGGTGTGCAAGCTCGGGACTAGACGAGATATGTAAACAAGCACAATAGACATAAGCCCCCGCACAAACAATCAAGAAAGTGAACCTGTTTTGTATTCCATAAAACATCAAGTAGCATTCTTATAGGAAACAAACTTACAATAAAATCCAAACTATTGTGGCGGAGGTCCACGCCAAGCAAGCGCGTGAGTAAACCCAGCGCGCTCGTTGTCTATGTCAAACTTAACTGACTCAAACACGTCGCGCGCAACGCTGTGGGGAAAGGGCGAACCCAAGTACTCCCAAAGCTCTCCACTCACATAAATACCGTCGTTGTAGAGAATCAAAGGCGCAACATCTTGCGCAGGCTCCCGATTCAGAACCTGCGCAAGGTTAAAATTTTCCACAAAATTATTCAGAACAAAAGAAACTTTATTTACAAGAGTCCAACTGGACTACAATATACAAGTCAAAACAACTAAGTCCTACAAAGAACCTAGACCTCCGATGCATCGGCCACAGCAGAAGTCCCTGGAACGGAGCCCGCATCAACTGTGGGCGGGGACGGCACCTGCGGCTTCCGACCTCACCGCCGCCGATCGTAGCGCCCACCGGAGCGCCAGCGGTGGCGGAGGCGTCACCCGCGGTCGCCGAGCTTGGAAACGACGAAGGCCTGCCCGCAACAATCTTCTGCGCATCCTGTAGCACAGGTTAAAATATCAGTGGCATAGGCAATGAAAGCCTTCGCAGCTTCACATAAAGCAAGGAGAGAAAAATAGCGGCTACAAAGACTAGAAGTACCTTCAGCCTCTTTTCCTCCGCCAGTTTCCGGGCAGCAGGTCTCCCAAACGGAGCCCAAAAGTACCCAATGAAATTTCTCAAGGTTTTTCGCAAACCAAGAGAAGTCTCACCAAGCTCCTCCGGACTCGGCAGCGCTCCCTCCGGAATACTTTCGGTATGCGTGCACCCGCCGCGCACCAAAAGCTTGGTGTAATTCGCTACTCCCGCCAGCGCCCCGTAGTTCGTGTAGCCATTGATCAGACCGGGGAGCTTCGCAAGGTGACACTTTAGCCAGGAGGCGAGGGCGTAGACGCTGTCTTCCTCCGGAGGGGCGAAGGTTTCGCCTCCGAACTCGGCGACGATGGCCCGATAATGGCCAACGGTTGCAGCAAGGACCCCCTTGACCGAGTCCAAACGCCTCATCGTCAAAGACAGCTGCTCCCCCATCATAGCCGCGGATTCCTTCTCAGAGGCCAGCTCTCGCCGGAGGCCCTCGGCCAACTCGTTCACCCTGCGGGCCTGCTCGGCAGACAAAACTTCTACATGCCGGGCCTTAGTGAGATCGGCCCTCAAAGCGTCCTTTTCTTGTTCCTTCTCCGCTAGAGAAAGGCGGAGAGCTACAAGGGAATTGGACAAACCCCCTTTTTCACCTTCCAGGCACTCGTTCTCCGCCTTGATCGCTTCAATCATAGTCTCTCGGTCAAAGACCTTGCGAGTGCAGCACTCTTCCATAACAACAGCCGTATGATACCCCTGCGATCAGAAAGAAGAAGACCAAGGCGATTAGCAACAGAAACAAAAACAAGTCTAAAGGCGAACTGTTGATGCAAAAGTGGATCTGCAAACACAAAGGGCTAATACCCGAATCGATATCCAAAGCGTGCCAGTCGATTTGACCTGCTAATCGACAAGGATGAAGATACGAACACTTTGGTCCTGACAACAGCGATACGCCCGGAAGTCACGGCCAAGAGGTGTTCACGCGGAACTCGAGAATCGCCGAAGGTCGTACTGAAACGATGCAGCTCGCCGAATCAATGAGAACTCGTAAAAAGAAAGAAAATATGCAAATTGACGAAGTCGCCGAAAAGTAAGTAGATGCAAACAGGAGTAAAAATTGGTTTTTTGATATTGATTGATTTTTCTTACATTGTCCCTTACTCCATATTTATACCCTGATCTAAAGAGACACAACCAAACACAACTAGGACACCAATCCCTTATCTAAGGAAACACGTGACTCTTACATGAATCATACTCTAACTAATATAGAAAAGGAAATCAACTTCTATCTATTTCCCTGTCCGCCTCAATTACGATGGAAACCTCACTGTCCTCCTTCCCATCGGCATACTCCCTATTTCATCGGCAGTAGTCTTCAAGCCTCCCTTCATCGGCATACTCCCTGTTTCATCGGCAGTAGTCTTCCAGCCTCCCTTCATCGGCATTGACAACAACACCTCCAACCTCATCGGCAACGTTCGAGTCCAAATCAACCTTTCCATCGACCATCACCAGCTATCGGCAACCATCTTTACAAGCTGGCTTTCATCGGTTATCAAAGTATTCAATAACTTTCCTCTTGCCGATTAGTCCACTCCGATTATTTTGACACGTGCAAAAAACGGTGTCAACACATGCCCCCCAATTTCGAAGTATAAAACCATTAATGCTCCGAAATTTACTCCAGATAACGCTTGCCTTCGCCCGATTACCGTAACTCATTCTCCAAGCCAAAACTTGATTTGTTATCAAATCCAATCAAATCTAATCTTGATTCACGCACTTCAGTAAATATCGCACAATCACCAACCACTCTTGCCTTGATTATGGTTAAGATACCGAAGCAATAACCCATCGGCAAGATCTTAACATGATAATGCTGCCATTTTCAGAATTAAAATATCCTGTATCGATATCCCTTCCAAGTCATAATTACTTGTCATCAACTCATCTGTACAATCCCCTGATTATCGTGCGAACAGTTACCATATCCTTCTGAACCGTCTCGACCTATATGCGCGCGATATAGAGATAAGTCCAAAATACCCTTACTCCGGGCGGCTTATAAATAGATTTCTCCGGAACCCTCATTTTCTACTTTCAGCCTCCAATCCTTGGCATTTTCTCTCTCCGGTGGCGACTCCGACGAACAACCGCGCGACCTCAACCAAGAACCCTTCTCCGGTGCTAACTTCAAGTTTCCTCAAGACCATGGCCATCAACTTCGACGTCCCCGCGGTTCGCTCCACTTCCATTACCCTTTACTTTGATCTTTTCGCAAATTCATTCAGTTGGTGATTTTTCCTTTCTTCTGTTCTCTGGATTCTATAACCTTAGGAACTGCGCAACAAATTAATTATCCCAACCGATCAGCCGCACGTCCAATGCCTCGGACCAATGGGCAATCCAGATCCAACCGATCTGATCAATGCAGAGGTTAACAGAATCCCCTTTAGAGCCCAAAATTTCTCTCTGAATTTGTGGAAAGACACATTCCGATCTTGGCCCAAAACCACCAAGGGGTGGAAAGATTGGTACTTGAGAGTTAATAGATCAATGCAAGTATACTGGGCAGAACGAAGATTAGACCAATGCATTAGGCTATCTATTGCCGATATGCAAAAAAATGAATCAATGATAATTGCAGCTGCTTATTTCTGGTCAGACACGACCAATACTTTTATGTTTGGACATGGCCCAGCCACTCCTACCCTTGCCGATATCCATATGCTTACTGGCTTGGACATCTCAACTGCCGATGAAGGCTCCATCTATGGTAGAAAGTCTGAATACAGGGTAAATACCCGCAACATCGGCGGTTGGACAGGATACATTCAAGAATACCAGAAGACCGGGACAGTTAACCAGAGGGAACATGCCACATTCCTGAATATGTGGTTGGAAAAATTCATCTTCTGTGGTCGATCAGTAGGACCAACCAACGCCTTCCTCCCTGCAGCTGAACTTTTGGCTAATGGCGTAAGGTTTCCTCTTGGCCGATACCTTCTAAGCTCCACTTACCATCTTCTTCATCAAGTGTCTCAGAAACTTTTGCTCGGCGAACCCATCGGCAACCTGGGAGGCCCGTGGTGGTTTATCAACATGTGGCTGAATGCCCATATGCACAAACGTTTGCAATGGGACTTTTTTGCTCAACAATTCCCACGAGAAATTGCTGAAGACTATGTGCTTGGGGATGATGAATCGGCAACACGCTCACCCCTCAATTTTGGTGAAGCCATAATTGTCCTTCCTGGAACAGAAGCCAACGAAGACCAAATCGGCAGATTCTTTCAAAGCTTCTACAATGGTCTTTCTCGTGATCATAGGGCCTGGGTGCCTTATATTGACGAAGAAAACAGATTCCCCCTTCTTTTCAACTTTGCCGATGACACTCTGAATCAAGATAATGAGCTCATGATGGCTATCATCACTCCCAGGGCAATTCCAGTAAACACATTCGGCAGCGGGAAAAACACCAACATTACGTATGAATTTTACAACCCATCGGCAGTATCCCGCCAATTGGCTTTTGGGCAATTGCCGATCAAACTCTGCTTTGCCGATGTGATCAAACCCAGGGAAACAATCACCTGCGGAACAGATTGGAACAAGGTAGTACAACTCTCCCCTGATGCCGATACTGCAGATGTTGATATATCCACCTGGACACCAATATCTTTCATCACCGAGTCATATAAGCAATGGTGGCAAGAGTGGAAAGAACAACTGTTCGCAACTTCTGCTCACACATATCGGCACATGATCGACCCTGAATACGCCATCCCTGACGATGCAGTAAGTTTCCTTTAACTCCCTTCTGCTTTTCCCTTCATATATCAATAACCGATTCTCTTGTAACAGGTTAACAACCCAGCACCATCGGTGAGCAAAAGTGGGAAACCCTTCAATCTCCGGCCTGTTTCCCCAACATCGCTGATCGGCTACAACGCTCCCACCTTAGCCGCTTTGACCCACCAGAAGATTCGTACCAAGACCATCACTTCCAAGTCCAAATTGGCTACATCCAGGGCTACTCCATCGGCTGCTGCTACAACCTTGGTCAAAGCATTTAAGGTAACAACCTCGTTTATTTTTACTTATGCCGATCACAAACTGTATTAACCTTAATCATCAGGGGGTAAGGGCTGCTACTGGATCGTCATCGGCAATTCCGCCGATATCAAGCACCACTTCCTTCGATGAACCTTCAGAGGTAGCTTCTCGACTTTACATTTTACTTGTTAAATATCATCTCTTACACTTGTTTTGCAGCAACAATTGGGTACATCGGCAAACGTACCAGATGTCCAAGCTTCACAACCAACAAGTGTCGATGCCCCCCAGCTCATCGTTGCCGATGCCCAAGCAAAACGCAAAGCTTCAACAGATACTGAAGCACAGCCAAAACGACAAAGGTCTATGCCGATCCCTACATCTGCCCCAATGTTATCGGCAGTCATACCTCAAGAACCCACCATCGATGAAGTCACAGAGGATATCCCATCGGCAAGCTCAGCCGATCCCCCACACGACATACTCCAGGTTGCTTCCTCCAGTCAAGCACAAGAAATTGCCTTGAAACAGGTAAACCGATCAGCCTAGTTGATTTACAATATTCATACTTACCCCTAACTGATCTCCCTCTCTCTCTCTCAGGAACAAGACTCCCCGAACAGTCTATTTTCCTTTGCCATTGATATTTTTGACGACGATGGAGAGGAGACAAGTTCTTCCCTTGCACTGGGAACAATATCGGCAGAGACTAAATCCAAGTTGGAAACCCTCCTGAACTTGCTACAACAAGGTACCGCCCAACTGGTAGATGACTCGGACCCCGCAAAGGCAATTTTCAAAACAATTCGGGGCCAGGTCCCTGCCGATGTTGAAGAAGCACTCTTCCCAGCAGCTCACCTAGAAAGCCGCCAACTGCAATATCAACGGGCCGCTCAGCGCATTGCCGATAGAGCAACTTAGGCTCAACTCAAAGAAGAGATGCTACAACTGAAACAGATTGCCGATGAGAAGCACAAGGGCATCGGCAACTTGCAGACTTCAGGCGCTGAACTTAAGCAGAAAATCTTAGATTTATCAGCAAGGAAGATGGCTCTATTGGCTGAACTGAAGGAAGTTGAGGCAGCCTTAACTCATGCCCAACAAGAAGAAAACCAGCTACCCGATGCCATCAAGACCCTTCAGCAAGAAAGAGATATCCAAGCTCGCAAAGCTTTAGCCATGAAGAAAAAACTCAAGCCTGTGGAGGGTGCCGCCGATGACGATATCAAGGAAATGGAGGAAGCCGACCAGATTCGCCTGCGTGCGATATTAGCTATCCAATCCTTATTGAACGTGTAATCTTATTTATTGTATCGGCACTTTATGAGACATTGACATCCTTGCATAATTCTAACCGATAGTACTGTTATCGGCACTTATACTTTTATGCATCTATCCAGATACTAGGGTAATATTTCTTTAAATATTTTCCATTTATCGCTCTGGGAAACACAACCCCTTCGAGGGTTTCTAAAATATATGCATTACCAGGAACAGACTGATTTATCCGATATGGACCTTCCCAATTAGGAGACCACTTTCCAAACTTTGAACTTTTAGTCCCAATCGGTAAAATCAATTTCCAGACCAGATCTCCATCGGCAAACTCTTTTACTTTCACCTTCTTGTTATACCATCTAGCTACTCTTTTCTTATTTTCTTCGATACTAACTAAAGCCCTTAACCGATGATCCGCCACATCTTCCAACTCATCCTTCATAAGGGTATTATAATCATCGGCTGTCAGCTGATCTTGAGAACGTATTCGTCTAGAGCCAACCTTAATTTCCCAAGGCAATACTGCATCGTGTCCATATACTAACTGATAAGGCGTTACTTTGGTTGCACCATGACATGACATCCGATATGACCACAAGGCTTCATTTAATACTGTATGCCACCTCCTAGGATTTTCTTCAATTTTGCGCTTAATGAGTTTGATGATCCCTTTGTTAGAAGCCTCAGCTTGACCATTGGCTTGAGCATAATATGGAGAAGAATTTAAAATCTTAATTCCCATACCTACAGCAAACTCATCAAATTCTCCTGATGTAAACATAGTGCCCTGATCGGTAGTGATAGTCTGAGGAATACCAAATCGGTAAACAATATGCTCTTTCACAAAATCAATCATATTGACCGATGTCACCTTTTTCAAAGGAATTGCTTCAACCCACTTTGTAAAATAATCAGTAGCAACCAGGATAAATTTATGTCCTTTACTCGATGGCGGATAAATCTGACCAATGAGATCAATAGCCCATCCCCGGAACGGCCACGGTTTGATTATAGGATTCATAGCCGATGCAGGCGCTCTTTGAATATTACCAAACTTTTGACACCCCTGGCATCCTTTAAAATACTTAAAACAATCTTCAAGAATAGTCGGCCAATAGTATCCGTTCCTTCTGATCATCCATTTCATCTTGAAAGCCGATTGATGTGCCCCACATACTCCTTCATGAATTTCACCCATCAAGCTTCTCGATTCATCATTGCTGACACATCTAAGTAAAACTCCATCTATAGTTCGATAATATAATTCATCATCGAGGAGCACGTATTTGGTAGCTTGGAACCTTATACGTCTCTCAACCTTTCTATGTGGATCCTTTAAATAATCGACAATCTCTTTCCTCCAGTCATCGGTATCACCTGCCGATGTTAGCACTTCCTGAATAGGCTGATACCCTGAAGCATGCTGAGCTAGTCGATTAGCTTCCTCATTATGCAATCGAGAGATATGTTCAAGACGAAAACCTCTAAATCCTTTCAACAACTGCAAACATCTTTCATAATACGAAATCAAAGCTTCACTTCGGCATTCATAACTTCCAGCCAATTGATTTATAACCAGCATAGAATCACCAAAGATTTCAACAACATCGGCACGTATCTCCTTCAGCAATTCTAACCCTTTTATCAAGGCTTGATATTCAGCTTGATTGTTTGTTGCTGTAGCAACAATCGGCAATGAAAACTCATACTTCCTCCCTAGAGGTGAAATTAACACAATGCCGATACCTGCTCCTTCACCACATGTGGATCCATCGAAGAAAAGTGTCCAGGGAGCAATCCCCAGAAAGTCCACTGTATTGCAATGCTGAGTGACAAAATCAGCCATCACTTGCCCTTTAACTGCCTTAGTTGATTCGTAACGTAGTTCAAATTCTGATAGTGCTAAAATCCATTTGCCGATTCTACCACTTAATATCGGCATCGACAGCATATACTTGACCACATCGTCTTTGCATATGACCGTACATTCGGCAGATAACAAATAATGCCTTAATTTGACACAAGAAAAGTATAAACACAGACACAATTTTTCAATGGCCGAATACCTCGTCTCAGCATCCACTAACCTTCTGCTCAAATAATAAATAACACGTTCTTTCCCTTCAAATTCTTGAATAAGAGCTGAACCGATAACTGTATCATCAGTTGACAAATATAACCTGAAAGGCTTTCCATGCTGAGGTGGAACTAACACTGGAGGATTTGATAAATATTTCTTAATTTCATCAAGGGCTAATTGCTGTTCAACTCCCCATACGAATTCCTGATCAGCTTTTAATCTAAGTAGTGGGGCTGAAAGCCTTGATCTTACCCGACAGATTAGATATGAATCTTCTAATAAAATTAATCTTACCGATCAAAGATTGCAATTCAGTCTTATTGGCAGGAGCAATCACCTTGTTAATTGCATCAATAGACTTCCTACTGATTTCAATGCCTCGCTGATGCACCATAAAACCCAAGAATTGTCCTGCCGATACACCAAATGCACATTTATTAGGATTCATCTTCAATCCATGCTTCCTTGTGCACTCCAGTATCTTTCGCAGATCGGCTAAATGTGCTGTGATATCTCCAGACTTAATCACTACATCATCAATGTAGATCTCCACTAATGTGCCGATGTATTCATGAAAAATAAAGCTCATAGCTCTTTGATAAGTAGCACCGGCATTTTTCAAACCAAACGTCATGACTATCCACTCGAACAACCCCACATGACCTGGACATCTGAAAGCAGTCTTGGGAATATCTTCCTCAGCCATGAATATTTGATTGTAACCTGCATTACCATCCATGAAGCTGATAATTTGATGTCCAGCTGCAGCATCAATCAACAAATCAGCAATCGGCATTGGATAGCCATCCATTGGTGTGGCTTTGTTGAGATTCCTGAAATCAATACAAACACGAAGTTTTCCATTTTTCTTATAAACAGGAACCACATTAGAGATCCACTCTGCATATCGACATTGCCGAATAAACTTTGCTTCAATTAATTTAGTTATTTCGGCCTTAATGTCAGGAAGTACATTAGGGTTGCATCGGCACGCTGGCTGCTGATGTGGCCGAAATCCAGATTTAATAGGTAACCGATGTTCAACTATCGATCGGTCTAATCCAGGCATCTCAGTATAATCCCAAGCAAAACAATCTTTATATTCTTTTAACAAATCTGTTATTCGCTGCTTACACTTGAAATCTAACTTAGCACTAATAAAAGTAGGTCTTGACCTATCACCATCACCAATATCTACTTCTACTAAATCATCTGCCGATGTGAACCCTTGACCTAATTTTCCATCATCGGCAAACCTATCCATTAAAACTCCTCTTCAGAACCGACTGCTTGGATCGGTGGAATTTCATAATCAGCAACTCTAAGGAACTCTTTTTCCCAAGCTTCTCCTGATATGCATTTAGTTCGCTCATAAGTATCTGATTCTGCCGATGCGATGATATAAGAAGAATCACCAGGGACGACCTCAATCTTATCCCCAATCCACTGTACGAGGCATTGATGCATTGTAGAAGGAACACAACAATTAGCATGAATCCAATCCCTCCCTAGAAGCAGATTATATGCACCCTTGCCGTTGATAACAAAGAACGTCGTTGGCAAGGTTTTGCTGCCGATGGTCAATTCCACGCACACTGCCCCTTTAGCCGGTGACACATTGCCTTCAAAATCTTTCAACATCATATCGGTTTTGGTCAAGTCTTTATCCCCCTTACCAAGTTTCCGATACATCACATAAGGCATAATATTAATCGCAGCCCCTCCATCAATAAGTACCTTAGACACAGGCTGCCCATCAACTTTGCCCTTCACAAATAAAGCCTTAAGATGCTGTCTCTCGTCATCGGTAGGTTTCTCAAAAACAGCCATCATTGGATCTAGTGTTAACTGAGCTACTTGATCAGAGAGAACAACTTCTCCCTCATTATCAGATAGTGCCAAAAACTCCATCGGCAACATGAATACCATATTAACATCTGCCGATGGACCCTTATTTTTGTGTTTTACCTGCCACTGCTGACGACCATGCTTTTCATTGGAGGAATTTTCCTCTTGGTATAAATCCTCCTGACGCTCACGTTGCATCCTCCTCCTCTGCGTCTTTGTCAGACCCTCTGGGCACCATCGAGGAAACTTGGTTTTCCAAACCGGCTGATAACAAGTCCTAGTTGGTTCTACACGACGTATATTAGGGTCCCTGTAGAATATTTCCTCATCGGGAACTCTTGCGTTTGCCATCTCCTCAAGCTCCTCTTGATTCCTTGGAAAATATCCAGCGCGTTTACCAAGCCTCTCATGTACACTAAGTCTGCCCCCCAGCCGATCATGCACTGATGCTCTGCCTCTGATCGGCTCATTGATAGACGAACCCTGATTACCAAGTTGAAACCTCCTTTCTGAGCGATTGACTCCGTAATAACCATTACACTCAGGGCAATTCTCAACAGTTGGCAATTTAATACCTTCTTCCCAGCAATGGATGAAAAACGGACATCTCCAATGATCTTTATGTCGATTCCATTCTTCCCGACGTCTCACTTCTTGCTGTTGTCGATATCGGTCATTACGTTGACGCCAACCCTCCTGCTGCCTCCGATGGGTAATCACAATGCCAGGTCGAGGAGGATTTTTGGAACTACTGCTTTCTCCTAGCAAACCCTTACTTTTTGCATCATCGGTAGTTATCCGATGTTGGGGGTCCACTGACGCGTTTTTCTCAGCAGCTTCTGACGTCAAAACCTTGGTCTTTCCTTTGGCATCCAACATATTTGCTGGAAAAGGGTGTTGATCAATTTTCATCGGCTTCTGGGCCTTGGAAGTACCAAACTTAATCCTCCCAGATTCAATAGCCGATTGTAACTGTTGCCTGAATACCTTGCATTCATTTGTACTGTGTGAAGTTGCATTGTGCCATTTGCAGTACAAGATCTTTTTCAACTCTTCTGCCGATGGGATCACATGATTAGGTGACAGCTTAATTTGGCCCTCTTGAAGCAAAAGATCAAATATTTTATCGGCCTTGGTGATATCAAAGGTAAACTTTTCTGGCTCTTTTTGACCAAAGGGACATGATATCGGCTTTTTATTCTTAACCCACTCAGCTAAGCCGATAACTGGTTCTTCATCAGAGTCAGAATCTCCTACTTCTTCAACAAATGATACCTTTTTACTCCAATTCTTTTTAGGTTCAAAAACCCTAGTATCTTGATCAGAGATCCTTTGCACAAGATGACTGAGGCTTTCAAACTCCTGAGAAGCATATCTGTCTTTAAGATGTGGCAATAACCCTTGAAAAGCCAGATCGGCAAGCTGCCGATCATCCAGCACCAGGCTGTAGCACTTATTTTTTACATCTCGTAGCCTTTGTACAAAGCTCTCTACCGATTCATCATTACGCTGTCTCAATTTTACTAAATCTGTAAGCTTCTTTTCATGGATTCCAGCAAAGAAATACTTATGGAATTGTTTTTCTAGATCAACCCAAGTAATAATAGAGTTTGGTGGCAATGAAATGAACCATGTAAATGCTGATCCAGACAAAGATGACGAGAATAATCAAACTCTTAATTCATCTCTGTTAGCTGCCTCTCCACATTGAATAATGAAGCGATTAACATGTTCCATGGTTGATGTATCATCTTGCCCAGAGAATTTAGTGAAATCCGGTACCTTGTACCGATTTGGGAGAGGAATTAAATCGTATGCAGGAGGGTACGGAGTCCGATAAGAATACGTATTGACCTTGGGCTTTATCCCAAACTGATCCTTCATAATTTCTGCTATCTTATCGGCCCAAAAAGCATCAGCCTCCTGCTGACGAACTGGTTGAACTTCTACCGGAGGTGCCTGCTGACATCCCTCCACATATCTTTGTGGCCCACGATCTCCAGCAATCGGCATATTTGCCGTTACTTGTGGTCCATTAACCTGTTGGAAAGGATTCATCGGCTGAGTTGCCGATGCTTGATTCTGGAAACCAGCTTGCATATGACCCTGTTGAATCCCTGCGACCTGCTGATTTCGCTGAACTGTATGTTGAACAGGTAATTGTCCTGACCAATCATTATTAGAACTCATCGGTACAAAACTTACCGATGGCTGGTAATTTGCCGATATCGTTGGATAATTATAACTGGTTTGAGGCATGAACTGAACCCCAGTTTGACTCATAGCAGGGGCTTTCTGCTGCATCGGCAGTAAGCTCGCCGATGGACTTGAATTGAATGTTTGAACCATAGGCATCTGGAAACCTCCTGGAGTTGGTTGCACAGAAGTAGTTGCGGCATATTGAGGCACTTGAGCCATCGGCGAAACGGCCGATGGTATAGGCGCTCTCCCTACTGCATCAAACACTTGAGGTAATCTAGGATTGAAAGCAGATGACTCTGGAGGCATGCCATATCCCCACCAATTAGTAGGAATCTGGCTATTCTGAGACACAGGGCCTGACATAGCTGATGCCGATAGATCTGTATTAAGCTGAACTCGCCCTCCTGATAGTACCTGGTCTGATTGTATTGGTGTAGATTGAACATTAGGTGAGCCCACCAATACTGGAGGGGAAGTAACTTCTGTACCCACAACGGCCGAAGGAGCCGATGGAGTTTTGACAGATGCTGGCTCTGGTTGATGATAGGCAGGCCCAACGTAATGTGGTGCCGCTTGTCCCTCTTTGAGAGTTCGAACCACAGCATTATGAACAGTATTGGACAGCACACTGGAATGATTAATCAAAGCATGATTTACTGCAGAATTAACCATCTCTTGAAGTTTACCAGGATTGGAGTCAAAGGTAACCTGCCGAGGCAACGGCAAATCTTGCTTCTGGATGACTTGTCCACTCTTGTTCAAGCTAAATGATCTCAGACAAAGCTGCTTGTATTCTTCTACAGCCTTTTCCATAGCCTGCCTCTGTTCTTCCTTGAGATCTTCTTCTGATACTGCAATAATGTTCCCTGCATCGATCTCGGGATTGAACATATTGATTGATTGGTCCCACTGGGCGTGCCAAAAGATGTGTTGATGCAAAAGTGGATCTGCAAACACAAAGGGCTAATACCCGAATCGATATCCAAAGCGTGCCAGTCGATTTGACCTGCTAATCGACAAGGATGAAGATACGAACACTTTGGTACTGACAACAGCGATACGCCCGGAAGTCACGGCCAAGAGGTGTTCACGCGGAACTCGAGAATCGCCGAAGGTCGTACTGAAACGATGCAGCTCGCCGAATCAATGAGAACTCGTAAAAAGAAAGAAAATATGCAAATTGACGAAGTCGCCGAAAAGTAAGTAGATGCAAACAGGAGTAAAAATTGGTTTTTTGATATTGATTGATTTTTCTTACATTGTCCCTTACTCCATATTTATACCCTGATCTAAAGAGACACAACCAAACACAACTAGGACACCAATCCCTTATCTAAGGAAACACGTGACTCTTACATGAATCATACTCTAACTAATATAGAAAAGGAAATCAACTTCTATCTATTTCCCTGTCCGCCTCAATTACGATGGAAACCTCACTGTCCTCCTTCCCATCGGCATACTCCCTATTTCATCGGCAGTAGTCTTCAAGCCTCCCTTCATCGGCATACTCCCTGTTTCATCGGCAGTAGTCTTCCAGCCTCCCTTCATCGGCATTGACAACAACACCTCCAACCTCATCGGCAACGTTCGAGTCCAAATCAACCTTTCCATCGACCATCACCAGCTATCGGCAACCATCTTTACAAGCTGGCTTTCATCGGTTATCAAAGTATTCAATAACTTTCCTCTTGCCAATTAGTCCACTCCGATTATTTTGACACGTGCAAAAAACGGTGTCAACACGAACATACACCAAAAAAGGCAAACCGCCAAAGACGCACCAAGCTTTGGTGTTCTAGATGAACATGGAGAAGTTGGAAGAAATCCATGTCCCTCAGACGCTGTTTGAAGCGATTTGTTCAAAGAAGAACAAACAAACAAAAAACAATAAGGTGAGAAAAGCAAATCTCACAACAAATACACCAACGGCCAGAGACCACCTCCGACATCTCCAAGAACCCCAAGATAGCACTCTTCCCAACCTAAGATAGAAGCATCGAAGGAGCCTGTGTAGCAAAAAAAACACAACAACAACAACTCAGGTCAGAGGGCCGATCAGAAATAGGCAATAACAACATGCCAAAAGACGAGTAAGATAAAAACACTCTATACTCACTCGGACCCGGCGCCATCAGCCTCGGCTGCCCTGGACCAAACTTGACGCTGGCAGCAGCCGCTCGCTCCTCCGGGGTGAGGAGTCTAGCCATGACATCACCTACAAAGCAACAACTACACGGTATTAGCACTTGGTACAATACATAAACAAATAAACCGGGCGAAGATAGTAAACATAAAAATGTGTGCCAAACAAACTTACTCATAAAAAGCCAGGATGGGCTGCCTATCGAGCCCCTTGGGCAGAAGTCTCCGCCATATCATGCGGCGAAGGCCCAAAGGGCCGGCTCTCCTCAGCCAGCGGCCTGGCAGGTGGAGGGCTCAAAGAAGACTGATCTATCGGGGCCTGCTCAGCAAGCACGACCTCCGGCTGCCCGACATTGGCCGCTGGTGCGGAGGAAGGCGCAACAACGGCGGGAGAAGAAGGAGCGTGCTGCAGGGCGACCTCCGCGCCCTCTTCAGAACTTGAATACAGCCCACCAAAAATGTCAGGCATAGGATCGGCGGCGCTAGCCTCCGGCTGTTCGGCGACACTCGCAGCACCATGCAAGGTACGCGCCGGAGCAGCGCTGGCCTCCGGACGGCCAGCACCGCTCACAGCTCCGCTCATAGGGCGCACCGGAGCTCCAGGAAAGCCGCGACCCTCACCGCTCGTGACCCGCATGTCCACTGACGGGACGGAGGAGCTCTGAACATCTTCACTGTCGGCGGAGGCAACGCCAGCACTACCGGCCGAAGATGCAGCCGGCGCGATCACCAGAGCACCGCTCTTCTTCTTCTTTTTCGTAGGCGCCCGAGCAACAGAGGCGCCCTACCCCTTCCTAGACTCGGCCTTCGCCGTAACATTCTTCATGCAGGCCTTCTTCTTCTGCTTCTTGTCAATTGAATCCAGGACCTCTGCGGGAACCTCGCGCTCCCAGTAGATGATCCCGAGTTCCTCAAAAACTCAATTGAGCCACGGCATGATGCCTGCCACGGCTCTCCGACACATGTACTCACACTCGGAAACTCTACCGACCAACCCGATGGCAGCTTCCTCAACCTCGGAGACGAAACTATCCTCCATCACCCCCTCCCCCAAAGACTGGCAGAAGCGGGGGAACAGGATCCCGGCCTCCGGCCCAAAAATGGGAACCGCCACCGTTTCAAATGGAAAGGATGACTTGTCTCTTTTCAGGGGCCAATAGTCGGAGGCCATAATCTCCTCCACCAGATCGCGACCCTCGGAGTAGCGGCACACCAACGCAAAGGCCTGGTCACAAGCCTCCCTTGTCGGTGACACCGCCTCCGGCGGTTCCACGCATGTATGCGGCGCCATCACCTCCATTCTTGAGGACAACGGATACTCCGCGACCTCCGCACCATCCTCGGTGGTGCTACGGACCACGTAGGTCTTCACGTAAAACCACTCCTCAAGCCAGCCGCAGTCCCATTTGCCTTTCTGGCAAAAAGAAATCTCCAGGCAGTCTATGCCTTGGTTCCTCTTTGACATGAAGGTGCAACTACCATACTGGTAGATCACCTCCACCTCCTTGCCCTCCCGCATCTCCTTCTTCTTCTTCGGCTGCTTCTACAGCTCGTAGTAAGCGCAGAAGCTGTCCACATCTGGCTCGGCGCCATAAGAAACACATGCCCAGTAGAATTTACTGAGCGTGAGGAAGGCAGTAGGAGTCAGATGATGGAGCTGGACATTGAAGGTCTCCAACACCCGGCGGAGGAAGGGGATGTAAGTAAGGCGGAGGCCATAGGTGAAGAAGTCCCGAAACACCACCACATATCCCTCCTCCAATTCCGGAATAGTCTGGCCAGGCGGAGGGATTTTTACCCTCGAAGAAGGAAAATACGATTCCTTCAACATCTCCGCGACCACCTCTTCAGTAATGGAGGAGGGGCTAAAATCTCAGGACTTTATCGCCATGTCTCTCGAATCCGCAGCGATCAGGTCTCTGACGGATGCGGAGACACTACCCAAATCCTCCTCCACTAGCTTTTCAAATTCCAACGTGGAGGCGGAGGCAAGCATGCACTCCTCAAAGTGCGCACTCCAGCCGGCGGCCCTAATGCCAAGAAGGTGGCGATAGAGTCTGAAGAAGGCGGGCCGGCGAGTATGGGCGGAGGCGGAAAAGAAAGCCACCGCGGCGGCAGCCTAGGTAGAAGACGCAAGCGGAAAGACAGAACATGCGAAGGCAGCTCAGGCGAAAGCGAAGAGAGCAGAGAGCGATTTCTCAGAGGCAAGGAAAGCGAATGAGCAGTGTGGGGGGGGGACCTCACCACCAACCCCGCACTTATATAGGCCACGGGCGAGCGGTTCGGCTCCCGCCGCACAATTGTCATCTTCGAAGAATTCGCCTGCCGCCCAACGGCCATCTCCGAAGAAGTTGCAAGGTATACAATGGAAAGCAATACGACGTAAACGGCCACAGCGTAGGACAATGGCTAGTTTTGCAGCCTAACGGCTACTATGACAAGACTAGCGGCCACGCCAGAGCGGGCCAGGGGGGAACCTGCGGGGATCGGTCGAAGACGTGACTACGCGCAGTCTTCGCCTCCACGGATGTGCTTGCTTAGGGCATTTTGAGCTCACGACACGCTCGGGCGGACCGTGGTCTCAAAAGGGGGGAACTGTTGTAACTCGGCCTCTGAGAGTGGCGGAGACCTACGCGGCCAGCAGTTCACAGAGACGTCTCCGACCAACTACCTAAGCAAAGGCCCAGCTACCACTCCTCCAGACCCAGAAAGATGACGGTTTCTCAGACTGCTTGCAGGACACTGCCGGTAACCCTAGCGCAGCCTCCGCCCGGCTAGCTCGTAGGCGTCTCCAGGCGGAGGGGGCGGAGGCTGCCCCGCTGCAAGGCTAATCAAATGCCAACGTTACCTACGTGTGTGTGCAGGTGACCAGAGGAAGGCGCTCGTGGACGGCGCGGGTGCGCCGGTTCGGCCTCCACTCCTAGGGGCAGAGACCCAAGCAGGAGGACGGCAATACTGGGCATCGGGGGTCTGCGGCCTCGGCGTCCCAGGGGCGGAGACCAACGGCGGAGGCCCAAAGGCCCAACGCCGAATCCTGAGGCCTGATGGGCCGGCTGATCGCGCAGGCCCAGTACCTGAGGGCGACATGACAAGATTACCCCCGAGAGGAAAGGCGAGTGGTGGAATATGCCGAGAACGTACTGTAGCAGTTGAAGGGTACTATTATAAACTCTGTAAAAGTGGTAGTTGAGCCCTATAAATAGGGAACACTTGTAACAGTACGCCAGGTTGGTGAATGAATTAATGAAACCCTAGTTTTACGTGCCATTTCCCTACACGCCTGCTTGTCGTGTCTATTTCCCGAGCCTCTGCCTGAGGGCAGCGCTTGGCGGGCGGAGGCCTCTACCTCCTTCGCATTGTCTGAGACCGCAAGTCTCAACAGTCCAATATTCATAAAGTACTATATGTATATGTTAAGTTAAAAGCAAGCAAAATTATGCGTTCCCTCATGTAGACCAGATAAATATGTATGCATGAGGATAAATATTTATTTTAATAACATATGAAATGTCTCTTAACAACACATATCAATGATATTGATAATTCATTTAAAGTTATATTGACACTCTACAATAATAAATATTTAAGTCATTATTTTAAATAAGTTTATACATTTTGACTAATATACTAATATTCCTAATTTAATTTTAAACAATCTATATTATATAAAATAATAATACTACACATAACGTTTTGATATAATGAAATGCGACACCTTAAGTGTGGTGGTGCGAGCTGAAATAACTATTGATGTCGTTGTGAAAATTAACAGGCAGCCTTGGACCCATAATTTTTTTAATAAAATAAAAAACCTAAAGTTTGAATAAAATATACAATAAGAACTAGAGTTTTAACTTAAAAAATGTTTGTACATTACGCAATTCTATTAATATTAATATATTAAATTTTGATTAAAGAAAATATAAGTACATCAAGTACACATGTATGTATAAAATGTATATATATATATATATATATATATATATATATATATATATATATATATATTTGTGTTTTAGTAACCATGAAAATATGTTATTAATGACTCATATACTAATGATACTAACAAGTTTTTTAAAATTATATTAATGACCATGACATATAATTCATAAATGTTTTTGCCTTAGATATTTATACATTCTAACTAAAACGTTATGTATGTCTATATTGATTATATAAGCATTATTGCACATATAATTTCTTGAAATAATTCAAACATCTTGAGATGTGGGGGAGGTTAGTGCATACCACATGTAGCTAGGCCTCCTTTAAAGTAAACAATCATTATAAGACTTGGATATTAATGTCCTCTCTAGGTTAGCACCTCTACGCCATCCATGATCTCAGATCAAGCTCTACCATCGATCTTAATTGATGTAGTGCCGGTTTTAAATGTTATTCATGCCATCGTAGTCCTTAATAGTGTAGTTTATGGCCTAACATATCCTTATTTTTAAAAGTACAAAGGAGAGGTAATAAAATATACATTAAGCACAAGAGTTTCAATTTAACTTGAGACTATAAAATAAGTAGCAATTAATAAGATTATAATTCAAGAATGAGAACTTAGATTCATGGCGTCAAAAGATATGAGCTGTAATAACAGCCACCACAGTTTAATCTAATGTTTCAAATAAATGTGTATTAAAAATAAACAGAGGTGCTATGAAAAGGAATAGACTATAGATATGGATGACTAACACAGGTAAAGAACAGAGCTTTACTCCCGGTGGGGAACCCCCTCTAGTCCCGGTTCCCCACCCGGGAGCAAGCATCCGGGACTAAAGGGGGGTCCTTTAGTCCCGGGTCAGGAACCGGGACTAAAGGTGGGTAACACCAACCGGGACTAAAGGTGCCTCCTGACATGCCATGATGGCCGGCACCTTTAGTCCCGGTTGGTAATACGAACCGGGAGTAAAGGTTTTTTTCTTTTTTCTTTTCTTTTCATTTTTTTGTTTTCTTTTCAAAATAGGTTTTCGAAGTTGTATTGTACGCTGCTAATTATACATTTATACGCGCGTATAGTATGTTTCGGTTCAAGCACAATGAACGTATTAAATCACACAATTCAAGCATTGAAATATATATATATATATATATATATATATATATATATATATATATATATATGCATGCATCATATATATATTTACATGCATGCATGCATATGTGTATTTTACATTATATTATTTCATGTGCATATATTACAAAAAGATTGCATTACAGTTGTTGTGATATAACAAGTTTCCTCTCATCCTCTAGCTTGGCTTCCATGGCAGTGTTGGGTCGAAGTAGAACTCGCCCTTGGAATCGATGACCTGCTCAATAAAAAATCTGGCTATAGACTCTTGAATTGCTTTGATTTGGGCTTGCCGTATGACCTTTTCCTCCTACCATCGAGTCTACAGGTTTGAATTAAAGGAAAATAAATTAATATATGTACATATATATCTATATATAAAGACATAGTAACACAATCAATAATAATAATTAAATGAATATATAGCGTATTTTTAACGTACTTTGAGTCTCTCTGTAGGAGTTCTTTGGGAGACCACATTGATAAACTTGCAAACATAGTAACCACAGTAGTTGTTCCCCTGTTCCTGCCTCAGACACCACTTTACGAAAAAAAGATTTGTCATCCAATCTGGTGATCCGGTGAAAGCTATATGTTTAATTAATAAAGATGATGCGATTTAGGGGACTTACTTTCAAAGGGATTACATTCAGTGGCGCTTTGCATTTTCCCATGTGTTGCTTCTCAATAAAGGTTTTCCAAACACTGCCCAATAAAAAATTTGCCACGTCATCAGATATAGTTAATCATCATGTTTGTGTGTATATATAGTTGCTAGAGATCCCAAAATTACCTCTGGATAATATCTATCATATCTTGGTAGTCTTGTTATGGTTTTCTCATCGAGTCATAGATTATCAAGTGACTTTTCACCATATCGATGTCTATCAATATCCAGTGATTGCTGCATGTGTTTATAGGATATAACGCATAACACTCATTAATTAACTAGAATCAATATATGAGCCATTAAGGATGATCAACATTATTAACACTCACTTGAAGTTGTAGGGAAAGAGTATATCCTTCTTGTGGCGTTAGTTCACTAAGAAGTTCATGAGGTTACTCTCTGACTCAGACTTCCAATTAGTCTTTGGAGTAACTGGGTCTTTGAATACTATATGGGGATCAACAAAACCAATTTCATTGAAGCCTTCCTTTCTGAGCTCTGTCATTGTAAATCTGCATATATATAGTACTTGTTAGGATAATTTATATGCATATACACACATATGATGAGTTTAATAATAGATCGAAAGAATTATTACTTACAGGCAATAACAGCTAATGATAACTTTGTCCAGAGAGGTCAGGTGGCATAGTTGATGAAATTCTGCAAAGTCAACATACATAACATCATCGCCACGGAACCAATGTTCGTCTCTAATTCTGACACCAACGTAGAAGTCTCCACCGGTAGACGCCTGCATGTACCACTTGTTTAGCAGGTACATTTGCGTCCCCATATCAGATAAGGCTTGAGGGTTGTATAGACTCTGGCCTAGTACAAATTTTTTCTTCCAAATATCAACCTCCACCGCACTCTCAATGTTTCCATCACCAAACATCTGGTAAAGGTCGAGACCAGTCTCATCAATAAATTCACCAAGGTGATCCAAATCGACATCCAGAGGTATGTTTGCCTGATGCATTAATCCTAAATTTGAACCATATTCATTACCAACAACTAGCGGGGGGACTGATTGGTGCGCTTGTTGTCCGAGTTGGGCAACTCCTTTCCCTGCCCGCTTCTTTTTCTGTGCCGCCTCAATTGACTTGGTGAGAGTGCGGTCATAGTCCGTTAATATTGATTTGGACGGCTTATGAGATTCCCGCTGTTGTTGCTGGTAAGAAGCCACCCTTTTTCTTAGAATATCTGGAGCTACGAAGAAGTACGGTTTCTCTAGGTTTCTCCTTGCTTCTTGATTCTTTTTAAGTTTGTCATAGAATCTAGACATATCTTTTTTATATGCTTCATTTCCTTCTTCCTTCTCTTCAGATATTATTTTGGGAATAGCCCTTGGTTTCACGGTGGCTTTCTTTGCCGACGGGGACTGGTTCTTCGTTTGCGGGGCTGGCCTCTTGCTAGGCTTCTTGGTAGGCGGGGGCGGGGGAGGAGTTGGAGACCTCCTTGGAGGTGTTGGCAGCAGCGTTGGAGACCTCCTTGGAGGTGGCGGCTGCAGCGTTGGAGACCTCCTTGGAGATGGTGTGGATGTAGCCTCACCTTCCAACACAATGTCATCGTACAGAGCACTATGATGATCTGGCGATTGAACAATTGGATTTAGGTTGGGGAAGGATCTGCTACACAAAAAGGAATGACATATTATTATGAGCAGATTGTTAATTATTTAAGCCAATACAAATTAATGATGTAGTGTTTTCATCCGCACGTACCTATGGTGAGGTAGTTCAGGAGGAGGTGGAGCCGACATCCCAGGAATGATGATGTAGCGCTTGCGCCATAGAATGAATGTCTTCTCTGCTTCTCCTAGAGTCTTCTCGCCATCACCTCTAGTAATGTCAAGAGGCAAATCACTAAAACCTTTTTCAGCTTTATCTACCGAGATGGTAGCATATCCTTCTTGGATTATATTCCCATGAATCCTTGGTGTCTTGGTTCGGTCGATAGAATTAACAAGACCGATAGCCACCTTGATTGTGGAATTCCCTTCGGAATGTGTAGCTCACACGATGTACAAGGTTCGGTGACGTCATCCACAGGGAAGCGTAGTCCTGTGTCCCTTGATTTGGTATCTCCGTGGAAGCGCAGCTGCTTTTCAACTGAACAGATTGGCTAATGTTGATTCCTGGCTCTGATGCCTGCTTGCTTGCACTCACTGCTATTTGCACTTGCCTTCTGATTTCCTCCTGCATTCTCGCTTCAAGGTTTTTTTCCCGCTCCTGTGCTTCACGCACCGCTTCCTCCAACCTCTGGAGCTGCTGTGCCTTTTCTTCCTTCTTTCTCTGGCGGCTTCTATAGGAAGGTCTGTCCTGAGGGAATCCATGCTCCCACGAGACACTTCCTTTGCCTCTAGTTCGGCCACCATGCTCAATAGTCCCGATGGCTTATGTCAGCTCATCCTTCTCTCTGTTGGGCCTGAACGCACCACTAGCAGTAGCTCTCTGAGCATAAAACAATCTTTCTGCTGCTTCTTGCAGTCTTGCGCCATAAACACACTTCCCTGTCTCCTGGTCCAGTGTTCCCCCATGAGCGAAAAACCAATTCTTTGCACGTTCTCCCCACTCAAGTGATTCTGGTGTGATACCCTTGGCAAGAAGGTCTGCTTCCATTTTGTTCCACTTCTTAATGGCAGTCGGGTAGCCACTTGATCCCAAGTTATGGTGGTTTGTCTTCTGTTGGGCATTACGTTGGTTCTTTATCACCCGACTCACACCCTCTTCTGAAGTCTTGTACTGTACAAACTCATCCCAATAGGGCCTCTGGGATAGTAAAATCTGGTGCTATGTTCTTCTTGACATACGTCGTGTATAGGTGTTTCTTCCAAGTCTGAAACTGGGTGGCCATCTTCTTCATTGCCCAATCCCTAACTCGCTCCTTCAATTCATCACCATCTATTATATCATCATAACCATCTGTTTGGAGCGTGAAATGTACCAAGACATCTTTCCAAATTAACGTCTTGTCACGATCGGAGACAAAACTGATATGAGGAGCATTGGTCTTCTTCTTCCATTCGTGGGTACTGATCGGGAGCCGGTCCCGTACAAGGTAACCACAGTGGTGCATGAATTTCATTTTATTCGGGCCCCCCGGTTCTCCTGTATCCACATTGAACTCCGAGATGATGAAGCGGCCCTCCAATGGCTTTTTGGGACCTCGAACATTTTTACTCTTCGTTGTAGTTGTTGATATCGATCCAGAGGGCTACAAAACATAAACATTATTTTTAATGTCATGAGCACACATAAGACATGATAATATATATAGCTAATAATAAAAAAATATATACTTGGCCAATATGTTGTTGCTCATTTTGTTCAAGAGCTAAGTACTGACTCCCGTCATCTGCATCCTCTTGCACATTATTTTTAGCACCATCATCGCCGGCAACTTGAGTGCCAGTGTTGATCAAATTCATCATCAACTCCTCCTCATCCATGTTTCTCGGGTCGGCCATCTAGCTTCAAAAAACAAAACCAATATATAGTAAGTCAAATCTTTGCTTACATGCGTAAAATCTTCCGCCGTATAAACCCTAAACCCTAAACGAGTAGGTTTTGACGGGTGAAGGTTGGTTTGTATGATAAGAAGAATCAGGAAGCGAGTAGGTTTTGGCGGCGGTCCCACCTGAAACAAAAGGGGGGCATCGCTACGCATTAGGTTTTATTAAACGGAAAATAGCGAGCCTCGCCTAAAAGAAAGGGGGCATCGTTGCGCGTCAAGTTTCTGAGAACAATAAACGATGAGCCTCGCCTAAAAGAAAAGGGGGGCGTTGCTGCAAACCAAAGTGACAACAAAATCGCACTGCATCCTGACTCGTCGAGTAAACAACTCCAAATAATGTTTACAATGATTGGAACCCTCGAAGAGGTTCACAACAACACGCCAAATTTACAACAAATACAACAACACACGTTACATCGATAAAAAAATAGACATCAAGTCAACCCTTGGCGTTGGAACTCCCAAACATCGGGAGCATCCTCTTCAAAACACACCTCGCATGCCATATCCCTCGCCATCTCCATAACTATATTTTCAAGCACACTCTCAACCACTTCATCTGCTACACCCTTCATAGACTCAGCTATATCATCCACAACCACCTGCAAACCAACCTTCACCCACCAAAAATGATCGAATGAGGGCGGCGTAACCCTAAACCCTAGGGCGAACGAGGGCGGCGGTGCTCCACCGTATAAACCCTAAACCCTAGGGCGAACGAGGGCGGCGGTGCTCCGCCGTATAAACCCTAGGGCGAACGTGGGCGGCGGTGCTCCGCCGTATAAACCCTAGGGCGAACAAGGGCGGCGGTGCTCCACCGTATACATAGAAACGCATGGCGCTTATACATAGAAATGCATGGCGCTTATAGATGGCGCGTATACACTAGAATTTTTTTCGATCTGTTCCTTTGGCGCTTTCTTTCTTATAATAGTTAGCGTGACAGAGAATAATGCCCGTCTGAACGCCGTGTGCGATGTGCCATGAAAATTTGCTAAGTATACGTTTGGGTTTGTGATCGATACACACATTTGTTGATGTACATACGTATGCAAGTGACAACGAACAAAGTTTTGCTACTGTATCAAAGCATGCACGTAGGAATAAAAGAAAACGTAAACAACATGTACATACGGTTACCATGATCGTTGCCTAAAACATATGTGTTTCATGCATGGAGATCGATGGAATAGGATCGGAGAAAGAACAACTAGCGTACCTCGGGGCGGCCGGCGGTGTGGCCGCGCGCCTGGCCGCGGCGAGGGTATCGGCGGTGTGGCCGTGCGTCTGGCCGGGGCGAGGGTACCAGCGCGGTGTGATCGCGCGCGCGTCTGGCCGAGGCGAGTACCGGCGGTGTGGCCTTGCGTTTGGCCGGGGTGGCCGGGCAGCAGCTGGCGCCGCGAGGGTCGTCGGCGCGCGGGGTGGCGTGGGGACCACGGACGCACGCGAGGCGGTGGCGACGACCGACGTCGGATGGGGTGGCGGCGGCGTCCTCGGTGTGGTGGGCTGAGTGGCGTGGGCGCAGGGGAAGAGGAATTGGTGAAGAACGCAAGGAAGAAGATGGCACTGGTATATATATGCCATGCCCCTTTACTCCCGGTGCCATCCCCCCACCGGGAGTAAAGGTCCTTTACTCCCGGTGCGTGTTACCAACCGGGAGTAAAGGTATACCTTTACTCCCGGTTGGTAACACGCACCGGGAGTACAGGTTTACCTTTACTCCCAGTTGGTAATAAGCACCGGGAGTAGAGGTTTTTTTGGCGGGCCACGAAACTGCAGGCCACCTTTACTCCCGGGTGGGCTTCCAACCCGTGAGTAAAGGTGGGCTGCAATTTCGTTTCCCGCGTGTTTTAAGCAATAGTCTTGTTAAATACAATAGAAATGCAATAGTTTTTGTTAAATACATAGTAAATTAAATAAAAGGCATAAAATTATTTTGTTAAAAATATGGATTTTCTTTTTCTTTATTGCACATAGGAAAAATCTATAACCTAACTTTTTTTATTTTTTGTTACAATTATAAAACATAATGTAACTAATATTTATTATTTCATTAATGCAAAAATGTAGTGTTTAATTAAAATTATTAAAACTATTGGTTTTGGACAGGAAATTTGTTTTCACATCATTTTAACGTTAATATTTTAATTTTTCATCACTCAATATCCTAATTTACCTTTTTGAGAGAGAAATCCCACCAAATCAAACATTAATTTAATTTGAAACATGACATAATAAACATCTGAATTCACAATTATTACATAATATCTCAAACACACACTACATTAAATCACTATATCATCAAGTGGGGACAGCAGTGAACTTCTTCTTTATGTATGTCCCTTGGTTATGATCGCGTCGTAACCATGGAGTGTCCTCATCATTTACCAAGATGCTAGGGTCTTTGTTCACTTTGAATGGCGGAATTCGGTCATCCTTTTCATAATCTTCTGACATGTCCGACTTGTCCTCAATTCCCATGATGACTCTTTTCCCTGAAAGAACTATGTGGCGCTTTGGCTCTTTGGTTGAGTCATTATCGTTTTTCCCTCTTTTTGGTTTGGTAGACATATCATTGACATAGAACACCTGATTCACATCCTTGGCAAGGACGAATGGTTCGTCTTTGTACCCAATATTACTAAGGTCTACTGTTGTCATTCCATACTCGTTGTCTACTGTTACCCCGCCTCCGGTCACCTTGACCCATTAGCACTTGAACAATGGGATCTTCAAAGTAGGTGCATATTCTAGTTCCCATATTTCATCTATGCGTCCATAATATGTCTGCTTATTCCCATTCGGGTCTGTGGCATCTATGCGGATACCACTGTTTTGGTTGGTACTCCTTTTATCTTGGGCTACTGTGTAGAATATGTTCCCATTTATCTCGTACCCTTTGTATGTGACGATATGCCATGATGGTTGCATAGACAATAAATACAGTTGCTCATGGATGCTCTCATCACCTTGACATTTTTTTCGCAACCAACCGCCGAAAGTTTCCATGTGCTTACGCGTAATCCAAGCTTCAGTCTTCCCTAGAAACTCGGATCGTAAGAGATCCTTGTGTGTCTCAATATACAGATCTACCAAAGAGGAGTTCTATAGAACTATGTAGTGCGCTTTATTGAAATAATCATCATCTGTACCAATATATGTTTTCCTCCCTAGTGTCCCCTTTCCGCTTAGTCTCCCCTCATGTCTTGATTCAGGAACACCAATCGAGTCAAGGTCGGGAATAAAGTCAACACAGAACTCAATGACCTCTTCTGTTCCATAGCCCTTGGCGATGCTTCCTTCTGGGCGAGCACGGTTGTGAACATATTTCTTCAGGACTCCCATGAATCTCTCTAAGGGGAACATGTTGTGTAGGAACACAGGATTGAGAATGAAAATCTCCTTGACTAGGTGAACTAGGAGGTGTGTCATGATATCAAAGAAGGAAGGAGGGAACACCAACTCAAAGGTGACAAGACATTGAACCACATCATTCTGTAGTTTAGCTAGATCAGTTGGATCAATTGCCTTCTGAGAAATTGCATTGAGGAATGCACATAGCTTCACGGTGGCTAGACGTACATTTGGAGGTAGAATTCCTCTTAATGCAACTGGAAGTAATTGAGTCATGAGAACGTGACAGTCATGGGACTTTAAGTTATAAAATTTCTTCTCTGGCATATTTATAATACCCTTTATATTCAAGGAGAATCCAGATGGTACCTTGATGTTGTTTAAGCATTCAAACATGATTTCCTTCTTCTCTTTGCTTAGAGTGTAGCTGGCAGGACGTAAGTAATGGCGTCCATCATCTGTCTTCTCTGGATGCAGTTTGTCTCTTTCTCTCAAACAATGCAGGTCCTGTCGTGCTACAAATGTGTCCTTAGGCTTTCCATACGCACCCATGAAGCCTAGCAGGTTCACACAAAGATTCTTCGTCAGGTGCATCACGTCGATCGAGCTACGGACCTCTAGGACTTGCCAATAGGGTAGGTCCCAAAATATGGACTTCTTCTTCCACATGGGTGCATGACCATTAGTGTCGTTCGGAACAGGTTGGCTGCCATGTCCTTTTCCAAAGACGACTTTCACATCATTGACCATATCGAGTACATCCTCACCGGTTCAGTTGCGAGGCTTGGTCAGGTGGTCTGCCTTTCCTTTAAAATGTTTGCCTTTCTTTCTTACGGGGTGATTTGCAGGAAGAAATCGATGATGGCCAAGGTACATGACCTTTCGACATTTTTTCAAGAATACACCTCTAATATCACCGAAGCAGTGTGTGCATGCATTATATCCCTTGTTTGACTGTCCTGAAAGATTACTTAGAGCAGGCCAATCATTGATTGTTATGAACAACAATGCTCGTAGATCAAAGTGTTCCTGTTTGTACTCATCCCACACACGTACACCTTCTTTATTCCACAAAATGAGAAGTTCATCAATAAGTGGTCTTAGGTACACATCGATGTCATTGCCTGGTTGCTTCGGGCCTTGGATGAGCACAGCATCATAATGAACTTCCGCTTCATGCATAACCAAGGAGGAATGTTGTAGATACTTAGAGTAACAGGCCAAGTGCTATGACTACTGTTCTGCTCTCCAAAAGGATTGATACCATCTGTACTTAAAGCAAACCTTAAGTTTCTTGCATCATTTGCAAACTCCGGGAATTCTCTGTCGATTGCTCTCCACTAGGACCCATCAGCAGGGTGTCTCAACATATTGTCTACCTTATGGTCTTCTTTGTGCCATCGCAACAATTTTGCATGTTCTTTGTTTCTGAACAGACGTTTCAAGCGTGGTATTATAGGAGCATACCACATAACCTTGGCAGGGATTTTCTTCCGCGGACGTTCGCCCTCAACATCACCAAGGTCATCTCGCCTGATCTTATACCACAATGCATGGCATACCGGGAATGCATCCAATTTCTCGTACTCTTTGCCACGGTACAGGATGCAGTCATTAGGACATGCATGTATCTTCTCGATTTCTAGCCCCATAGGACAGACAACTTGTTTTGCTTCGTAGGTAGTGGCGGGCAATTCATTGTCCTTCGGAAGCATCTTCTTTTGGATTTTTAGTAACTCTCCAAATCCCTTGTTAGATACACCATTCTTTGCCTTCCATTGCAGCAATTCTAGTGTGGTTCTCAACTTTTTCTGCCCTGCATCACAAGTTGGGTACAACAATTTCTTGTGATCTTCTAGCATCCGCTCAAACTTGATCTTCTCCTTTTCACTTTCACATTCTCTTTGTGCGTCACGAATGACCTGACAAAGATCATCAGCCGGATCATCTTCTACGGCTACCTCTTCTTTAGCTTCTCCCATTGCAGTATCATTGAAGCACGCACCATCGGGAATAATATCATTGTCCTCCCATTGTTCTTCTTCACCTTCTTCCATTACAACACCAGTTTCTCCGTGCTTCGTCCAACAAATATAGTTTGACATGAAACCTGACTTGAACAAGTGTGAATGAAGAGTCTTTGAGCAAGGATATTCCACCGTATTCTTACATATGGCACATGGGCAGCACATAAAACCGTCGTGTTTGTTTGCCTCGGCTGCACGTAACAAAGAATGCACGCCGTCAATGAACTCTTGGGAGCGGCGATCACCATTGTACATCCAATGCCGGCTCATCTGCATTACATGACATAAATACCATATTAAAACCTAGATCATAATTAATTATTTATACAACATGCGTGCCACCACAAAAGGTACAAATTTATGAAAGCATCGCTACAATGTAGACAATCCTAACTACCACTAAAAGAACTAAAGCTAAAATACATTTCAGGAGCACAAGGATTTCGTGACCAATCTCAACTAAAACAGACAGATCCCCCGATTATGCAACATCTTTGGGCTTCTTTGGCTGGATCACTGCCTCATTAGCCGCCGTATCTGCCTGTTGTGCAAGATATTTTTGCACGAGTTCAACATACTCTTCCTCCCAATAGAAGCCTGAACATCGTCCACTGCCATCTCACTGAAATTAAAACAAAAAATTAGAACTTTAATCACAACCATCATGAAAATAGGTATAAACTAACCATAATCATTAAATACGATAAAATAACTCACATTGCGATCCGGACACTTGTAGAAGATACGATCCTTGTTGGGACCCTCCTTCTTCACTCGGTACTCCATCACAATCTTCGTCTCATCACGACACTTGCCGCATGGAATGAGAGGGAGGCCCGACCTAAGTCGCTTTGGAAACCCATGAGAGGCCGAGGACCCGGAAGCAGTTGCCATCTACTCTCTAAACTCATTTTTTAATACACTATAAATTTCTCATTTTATAAACAAATAAAATTAAGAAACTATAAAATTATCTATATCTCTAAACAATGAAGCAGTTGCCGTCTTCTCTCTATACTCATTTTTAATACACTATAAATTTCTTATTTTATAAACAAATAAAATTAAGAAACTATAAAATTATCTATATCTCTATACTCATTTTTTAATACACTATAGCTCAAAAACATGTTTTAATAAATAACCATCCGTACTAGTTGACCTTGCTTACGTGATCATCTCGGCGAGCATTTCTCCACCGGACGGCACCATACTTGGTCAAGGAAGAGCTCCGATTCTACGAGGAAGGGAACACGGTCTTCCACGACCGTTGTCGCTCTCCCTCGTAGAATCAAAGCTCTTCCTTGATGTCCGTTACCGCTCGACAGAGAACATGCTCGCCGAGCTGAACATGGTCCGCAAGTTCAACTAGTACGGATTTTCTATCATTTTCTAACTATTTTCTAAGTTTTTCATTTCATAAAAAGTTAAAATAAAAAGTACGGTGATTGACAGACTACTGCGATGATATCGGGACATGTGAATAAATAACCATCCGTACTAGTTGAACTTGCTTACGTGATCATCTCGGCGAGC